>NW_027490557.1:0-131457 GCF_050948175.1 Xylocopa sonorina
CAACGAAGTGTCGCATTTACATTCATTTGAAGTGTAGACGAGGAATACATGACACTTCGCAAATCATATTATATCTTACCATGACACATAGAAATGTGTTGCGATATCGCGTTTTAAGAAGCATTGGAAAGCTATTGCTACGATACCTAGACATCTGCAAACGCTATTTCCTAGCAAGGAAGTGTCGCATTTACATTCATTTGAAGTGTAGACGAGGAATACATGACATTTCGCAAATCATATTATATCTTACCATGAAACATAGAAATGAGATGCGATATCGCGTTGTATGAAGCATTAAAACACTATTGCTACGATAGGTAGACATTTGAAACGCTATTTCCTGGCAAGGAAGTGTCGCATTTACATTCATTTGAAGTGTAGAGGAGAAATATATAACACTTCGCAAATCATCTTACATCTTACCATGCAACATAGAAATGAGATGCGATATCGCGTTTTAAGAATCATATGAACTCTATTCCTACGATACGTAGAAATCTGCAATCGTTATTTCCTTGCAAGGAAGTGTCGCATTTACTTTAATTTGAATCGTAGACGAGGAATGCATAACACTTCGCAATGAATATTATATCTTATCATGAAACATAGATATGAGATGCAATATCTCGTTTTAAGAAGCATTTGAACTCTATTGCTTCGATACGTAGACATCTGCAAACGCTATTTCCTTGCAAGGAAGTGTTGCATTTACATTCATTTGAAGTGTAGACGAGGAATACATGACACTTCGCAAATCATATTATATCTTACCATGAAACATAGAAATGAGATGCGATATCGCGTTGTAAGAAGCATTAGAACACTATTGCTACGATAGGTAGACATTTGCAAACGCAATTTCCTGGCAAGGAAGTGTCGCATTTACATTCATTTGAAGTGTAGAGGAGGAATACATAACACATCGCAAAACATATTACATCTTACCATGAAACATAGAAATGATATGCGATATCGCGTTTTAAGAAGCATTAGAACTCTATTGCTACGATACCTAGACATCTGCAGACGCTATTTCCTAGCAAGGAATTGTCGCATTTACATTCATTTGAAGTGTAGTCGAGGAATGGATGACACTTCGCAAATCATATATTATCGTATCATGAAACATAGGAATGAGATGCGATATTGCGTTTTAAGAAGCATTAGAAAGCTAGTGCTACGATACGTAGACATCTGCAAACGCTATTTCCTAGCGAGGAAGTATCGCACTCACATTCATTTGAAGTGTAGACGAGGAATACATAACACTTCGCAAATCATGTTATATCTTACCATGAAACATAGAAATGAGATGCGATATCGTGTTTTAAGAATCATATGAACTCTATTGCTACGATACGTAGACATCTGAAATCGTTATTTCCTTGCAAGGAAGTGTCGCATTTACTTTCATTTGAATTGTAGACGAGGAATGCATAACACTTCGCAATGAATATTATATCTTATCATGAAACATAGATATGAGATGCAATATTTCGTTTTAAGAAGCATTTGAACTCTATTGCTTCGATACGTAGACATCTGCAAACGCTATTTCCTTGCAAGGATGTGTCGCATTTACATTCATTTGAAGTTTAGACGAGGAATACATGACACTTCGCAAATCATATTATATCTTACAATGAAACATAGAAATGAGATGCGATATCGCGTTGTAAGAAGCATTAGAACTCTATTGCTACGATAACTAGACATCTGGAGACGCTATTTCCTAGCAAGGAAGTGTGGCATTTACATTCATTTGAAGTGTAGACGAGGAATACATGACACTTCGCAAATCATATTATATCTTACCATGAAACTTAGAAATGAGATGCGATATCGCGTTTTAAGAAGCATTAGAACTCTATTGCTACGATACGTAGACATCTGCAAACGCTATTTCCTAGCAAGGAAGTGTCGCATTTACATTCATTTGAAGTGTAGGCGAGGAATTCATAACACTTCGCAATGAATATTACATCCTATCATGAAACATGGAAATGAGATGCGATATCTCGTTTTAAGAAGCATTTGAACTGTATTGCTTCGATACGTAGACATCTGCAAACGCTATGTCCTAGCAAGGAAGTGTCGCATTTACATCCTTTTGAATCGTAGACGAGGAATGCATAACACTTCGCAATGAATATTATATCTTATCTTGAAACATAGATATGAGATGCGATATCACGTTTTAAGAAGCATTAGAACTCCATCCCTACGATAAGTAGACATCTGCAAACGCTATTTCCTTGCAAGGAAGTGTCGCATTTTCAATCATTTGAAGTGTAGACGAGGAATACGTAACACTTCGCAAATCATATTATATCTTACCATGAATCATAGAAATGAGATGCGATATCGCGTTTTAAGAAGCATTAGAACTCTATTGCTACGATACCTAGACATCTGCAGACGCTATTTCCTAGCAACGAAGTGTCCCATTTACATTCATTTGAATTGTAGACGAGGAATGCATAACACTTCGCAATGAATATTATATCTTATCTTGAAACATAGATATGAGATGCGATATCACGTTATAAGAAGCATTAGAACTCCATCCCTACGATAAGTAGACATCTGCAAACGCTATTTCCTTGCAAGGAAGTGTCGCATTTTCATTCATTTGAAGTGTAGACGGGGAATACGTAACACTTCGCAAATCATATTATATCTTACCATGAAACTTAGAAATGAGATGCGATATCGCGTTTTAAGAAGCATTAGAACTCTATTGCTACGATACGTAGACATCTGCAAACGCTATTTCCTAGCAAGGAAGTGTCGCATTTACATTCATTTGAAGTGTAGGCGAGGAATTCATAACACTTCGCAATGAATATTACATCCTATCATGAAACATGGAAATGAGATGCGATATCTCGTTTTAAGAAGCATTTGAACTCTATTGCTTCGATACGTAGACATCTGCAAACGCTATGTCCTAGCATGGAAGTGTCGCATTTACATCCTTTTGAATCGTAGACGAGGAATGCATAACACTTCGCAATGAATATTATATCTTATCTTGAAACATAGATATGAGATGCGATATCACGTTTTAAGAAGCATTAGAACTCCATCCCTACGATAAGTAGACATCTGCAAACGCTATTTCCTTGCAAGGAAGTGTCGCATTTTCAATCATTTGAAGTGTAGACGAGGAATACGTAACACTTCGCAAATCATATTATATCTTACCATGAATCATAGAAATGAGATGCGATATCGCGTTTTAAGAAGCATTAGAACTCTATTGCTACGATACCTAGACATCTGCAGACGCTATTTCCTAGCAACGAAGTGTCCATTTACATTCATTTGAAGTGTAGACGAGGAATGCATAACACTTCGCAATGAATATTATATCTTATCTTGAAACATAGATATGAGATGCGATATCACGTTTTAAGAAGCATTAGAACTCCATCCCTACGATAAGTAGACATCTGCAAACGCTATTTCCTTGCAAGGAAGTGTCGCATTTTCATTCATTTGAAGTGTAGACGGGGAATACGTAACACTTCGCAAATCATATTATATCTCACCATGAATCATAGGAATGAGATGCGATATCGCGTTTTAAGAAGCATTAGAACTCTATTGCTACGATACCTAGACATCTGCAGACGCTATTTCCTAGCAACGAAGTGTCCCATTTACATTCATTTGAAGTGTAGACGAGGAATACATAACACTTCGCAAATCATATTATATCTTAACATGAAACATAGAAATGAGATGCGATATCGCGTTTTGAGAATCATATGAACTCTACTGCTACGATACGTAGACATCTGCAATCGTTATTTCCTTGCAAGGATGTGTCGCATTCACATTAATTTGAAGTGTAGACGAGGAATACATGACACTTCGCAATGAATATTATATCTTATCATGAAACATAGATATGAGATGCGATATCTCGTTTTAAGAAGCATTTGAACTCAATTGCTACGATACCTAGACATCTGCAGACGCTATTTCCTAGCAAGGAAGTGTCGCATTTACATTCATTTGAAGTGTAGACGAGGAATACATGACACTTCGCAAATCATATTATATCTTACCATGAAACATAGAAATGAGATGCGATATCGCTTTTTAAGAAGCATTAGAACACTATTGCTACGATAGGTAGATATTTGCAAACGCTATTTCCTAGCAAGGAAGTGTCGCATTTACATTCATTTGAAGTGTAGACGAGGAATGCATGACACTTCGCAAATCATATTATATCTTATCATGAAACATAGGAATGAGATGCGATATCGCGTTTTAAGAAGCATTAGAAAGCTAGTGCTGCGATACGTAGACATCTGCAAACGCTATTTCCTAGCGAGGAAGTATCGCACTCACATTCATTTGAAGTGTAGACGAGGAATACATAACACTTCGCAAATCATGTTATATCTTACCATGAAACATAGAAATGAGATGCGATATCAAGTTTTAAGAATCATATGAACTCTATTGCTACGATACCTAGACATCTGCAGACGCTGTTTCCTAGCAAGGAAGTGTCGCATTTACATTCATTTGAATTGTAGACGAGGAATACATGACACTTCGCAAATCATATTATATCTTACCATGAAACAGAAATGAGATGCGATATCGCGTTTTAAGAATCATTAGAAATCTATTGCTACGATACGTAGACATCTGCAAACGCTATTTCCTTGCAAGGAAGTGTCGCATTTACTTTCATTTGAATCGTAGACGAGGAATGCATAACACTTCGCAATGAATATTATATCTTATCATGAAACATAGATATGAGATGCAATATTTCGTTTTAAGAAGCATTTGAACTCTATTGCTTCGATACGTAGACATCTGCCCACGCTATTTCCTTGCAAGGATGTGTCGCATTTACATTCATTTGAAGTGTAGACGAGGAATACATAACACTTCGCAGATCACATTACATCTTACCATGAAACATAGAAATGAGATGCGATATCGCGTTTTAAGAAGCATTAGAACTCTATTGCTACGATACCTAGATATCTGCAGACGCTATTTCCTAGCAAGGAAGTGTCGCATTTACATTCATTTGAAGTGTAGACGAGGAATACATGACACTTCGCTAATCATATTATATCTTACCATGAAACATAGAAATGAGATGCGATATCGCGTTTTAAGAATCATTAGAACTCTATCCCTACGAAACGTAAACATCTGCAAACGCTATTTCCTAGCAAGGTAGTGTCGCATTTACATTCATTTGAATCGTAGACGAGGAATGCATAACACTTCGCAATGAATATTACATCTTATCATGAAACATAGATATGAGATGCGATATCACGTTTTAAGAAACATTAGAACTCTATCCCAAGGATACGTAAACATCTTCAAACGCTATTTCCTAGCAAGAAAAAGTCGCATTTACATTCATTTGAATCGTAGACGAGGAATGCAAAACACTTAGCAATGAATATTATATCTTATCATGAAACATAGATATGAGATGCGATATCTCGTTTTAAGAAGCATTTGAACTCTATTGCTTCGATACGTAGACATCTGTAAATGCTATTTCCTTGCAAGGAAGTGTCGCATTTACATTCATTTGAAGTGTAGACGAGGAATACATGACACTTCGCAAATCATATTATATCTTAACATGAAACATATAAATGAGATGCGATATCACGTTTTAAGAAGCTTTAGAATTCTATCCCTACGATACGTAAACATTTGCAAACGCTATTTCCTAGCAAGGAAGTGTCTCATTTACATTCATTTGAATCGTAGACGAAGAATGCATAACAGTTCGCAATTAATATTATATGTTATCATGAAACATAGATATGAGATGCGTTATCTCGTTTTAAGAAGCGTTTGAACACTATTGCTTCGATACGTAGACATCTGTAAACGCTATTTCCTTGCAAGGAAGTGTCGCATTTACATTCTTCTGAAGTGAATACGAGGTATACATAACACTTTACAATGAATATTATATCTTATCATGCAACATAGTAATGAGATGCGATATCGCGTTTTAAGAAGCATTAGAACTCTATTGCTACGATACGTAGACATCTGCAAACGCTATTTCCTTGCAAGGAAGTGTCGCAATTACATTCTTCTGAAGTGAATACAAGGTATACATAACACTTTACAATGAATATTATATCTTATCGTGCAACATTGTAATGAGATGCGATATCTCGTTTGAAGAAGCATAAGAACTCTATTGCTACGATAAGTAGTCATCTGCAAACGCTATTTCCTTGCAAGGAAGTGTAGCATTTACATACTTTTAAAGTGAATGCGAGGTTTACATAACCCTTCGCAATGAATATTATACCTTATCATGAAACATAGAAATGAGATACGCTATCACGTTTTAAGAAGCACTAGAACTCTATCCCTACGATACGTAAACATCTGCAAACACTATTTCCTTGCAAGGAAGTGTCGCATTTACATTCATTTGAATCGTAGACGAGGAATGCATAACACTTCGCAGTGAATATTATATCTTATCATGAAACATAGATATGAGATGCGATATCTCGTTTTAAGAAGCGTTTGAACACTATTGCTTCGATACGTAGACATCTGTAAACGCTATTTCCTTGCAAGGAAGTGTCGCATTTACATTCTTCTGAAGTGAATACGAGGTATACATAACACTTTACAATGAATATTATATCTTATCATGCAACATAGTAATGAGATGCGATATCGCGTTCTAAGAAGCATTAGAACTCTATTGCTACGATACGTAGACATCTGCAAACGCTATTTCCTTGCAAGGAAGTGTCGCATTTCCATTCTTGTGAAGTGAATACGAGGTATACATAACACTTTACAATGTATATTATATCATATCATGCAACATAGTAATGAGATGCGATATCGCGTTTTAAGAAGCATTAGAACTCTATTGCTACGATACGTAGACATCTGCAAACGCTATTTCCTAGCAAGGAAGTGTCGCATTTACATTCATTTGAAGTGTAGACGAGGAATACATAACACCTCGCAATGAATATTACATCTTATCATGAAACATAGAAATGAGATGCGATTTCTCGTTTTAAGAAGCAATTGAACTCTAGTGCTTCGATACGTAGACATCTGCAAACGCTATTTCCTAGCAAGGAAGTGTCGCATTTACATTCTTTTGAATCGTAGACGAGGAAAGCATAACACTTAGCAATGGATATTATATCTTATCATGAAACATAGATATGAGATGAGCTATCTCGTCTTAAGAAGCATTTGAACTCTATTGCTTCGATACGTAAATATCTGCAAACGCTATTTCCTAGCAAGGAAGTGTCGCATTTACATTCATTTGAATCGTAGACGAGGAATGCATAACAGTTCGCAATGAATATTATATGTTATCATGAAGCATAGATATGAGATGCGATATCTCGTTTTAAGAAGCACTAGAACTCTATACCTACGATACGTAAACATCTGCAAACGCTATATCCTAGGAAGGAAGTGTCGCATTTACGTTCTTCTGAAGTGAATACGAGGTATACATAACACTTTACACTGAATATTATATCTTATCATGCAACATAGTAATGAGATGCGATATCGCGTTTTAAGAAGCATTACAACTCTATTGCTACGATACGTAGACATCTGCAAACGCTATATCCTTGCAAGGAAGTGTAGCATTTACATACTTTTAAAGTGAATGCGAGGTTTACATAACACTTGGCAATGAATATTATACCTTATCATGAAACATAGAAATGAGATACGATATCACGTTTTGAGAAGCACTAGAACTCTATCCCTACGATACGTAGACATCTGCAAACGCTATTTCCTAGCAAGGAAGTGTCGCACTTACATTCATTTGAAGTGTAGACGAGGAATACATTACACCTCGCAATGAATATTACATCTTATCATGAAACATAGAAATGAAATGCGATATCTCGTCTTAAGGAGCATTTGAACTCTACTGCTTCGATACGTAGACACCTGCAAACGATATTTCCTAGCAAGGAAGTGTCGCATTTACATCCGCTTGAATCGTAGACGAGGAATGCATAACACTTCGCAATGAATATTATCTTATCATGAAACATAGATATGAGATGCGTTATCTCGTTTTAAGAAGCATTTGAACTCTATTGCTTCGATACGTAGACATCTGCAAACGCTATTTCCTTGCAAGGAAGTGCCGTATTTACATTCTTTTGAAGTGAATAATAGGTATACATAACACTTCGCAATGAATACTATACCTTGTCATGAAACGTAGAAATGAGATGCTATATCACGTTTTAAGAAGCATTTGAACTCTATTGCTTCGATACGTAAACATCTGCAAACGCTATTACCTAGCAAGGAAGTGTCGCATTTACATTCATTTGAATTGTAGACGAGGAATGCAAAACACTTAGCAATGAATATTATATCTTATCATGATCAATAGATATGAGATGCGATATCTCGTTTTAGGAAGCATCTGAACTCTATTGCTTCGATATGTAGACATCTGCAAACGCTATTTCCTAGCAAGGAAGTGTTGCACATACATTCATTTGAAGTGTAGACGAGGAATACATAACACCTCGCAATGAATATTACATCTTATCATGAAACATAGAAATGAAATGCGATATCTCGTCTTAAGGAGCATTTGAACTCTATTGCTTCGACACGTAGACACCTGCAAACGATATTTCCTAGCAAGGAAGCGTCGCATTTACATTCATTTGAAGTGTAGACGAGGAATACATGACACTTTACACTGGATATTATATCTTATCATGCAACATAGTAATGAGAGTCGATATCGCGTTTTAAGAAGCATTATAACTCTATTGCTACGATACGTAGACATCTGCAAACGCTATTTCCTTGCAAGGAACTGTCGCATTTACACTCTTTTGAAGTGAATACGTGGTTTACATGACACTTCGCAATGACTATTATATCTTATCATGAAACTCAGGAAAGGGATGCGATATCGCGTTTCAAGAAGCATTAGAACTCTATTGCTACGATACGTAGACATCTGCAAATGCTATTTCCTTGAAAGGCAGTGTCGCATTTACACTCTTTTGAAGTGAATACGAGGTTTACATGACACTTCGGAATGAATATTATATCTTATCATGAAACTCAGAAAAGAGATGCGATATCGCGTTTCAAGAAGCATTAGGACTCTATTGCTACGATACGTAGACATCTGCAAACGCTATTTCCTTGAAAGGAAGTGTCGCATTTACATTCATTTGAAGTAAATACGAGGTTTACATGACACTTCGCAATGAATGTTATATCTTATCATGAAACATAGATGTGAAAATCGATATCGCGTTTTATGAAGCATTAGAACTCTATTGCTACGATACGTAGACATCTGCAAACGCTATTTCCTTGCAAGGAACTGTCGCATTTGCACTCTTTTGAAGTGAATACGAGGTTTACATGACACTTCGCAATGACTATTATATCTTATCATGAAACTCAGAAAAGAGATGCGATATCGCGTTTTATGAAGCATTAGAACTCTATTGCTACGATACGTAGACATCTGCAAACGCTATTTCCTTGAAAGGAAGTGTCGCATTTACACTCTTTTGAAGTGAATACGAGGATTACATGACACTTCGCAATGAATATTATATCTTATCATGAAACATAGATGTGAAATGCGATATCGCGTTTTATGAAGCATTAGAACTCTATTGCTACGATACGTAGACATCTGCAAACGCTATTTCCTTGCAAGGAAGTGTCGCATTTACACTCTTTTGAAGTGAATACGAGGTTTACATGACACTTCGCAATGAATGTTATATCTTATCATGAAACATAGAAGTGAAATGCGATATCGCGTTTTAAGAAGCATTAGAACTCTATTGCTACGATACGTAGACATCTGCAAACGCTATTTCCTTGCAAGGAAGTGTTGTATTTACATTCATTTGAAGTGAATAAGAGGTATACATGACACTTCGCAATGAATAACATATCTTATCATGAAACATAGAAATGAGATGCGATATCGCGTTTTAAGAAGCATTGGAACTCTGTTGCTACGATACGTAGACATCTGCAAACGCTAATTCCTTGAAAGGAAGTGTCGCATTTACATTCATTTGAAGTAAATACGAGGATTACATGACACTTCGCAATGAGTGTCATATCTTATCATGAAACTCAGAAAAGCGATGCGATATCGCGTTTCAAGAAGCATTAGAAATCTATTGCCACGATACGTAGACATCTGCAAACGCTATTTCCTTGAAAGGTAGTGCCGCATTACATTCATTCGAAGTAAATACGAGGTTTTCTTGACACTTCGCAATGAATGTTATATCTTATCATGAAACATAGATGTGAAATGCGATATCGCGTTTTATGAAGCATTAGAACTCTATTGCTACGATACGTAGTCATCTGCAAACGCTATTTCCTTGAAAGGAAGTGTCGCATTTACACTCTTTTGAAGTGAATACGAGGATTACATGACACTTCGCAATGAATATTATATCTTATCATGAAACATAGATGTGAAATGCGATATCGCGTTTTATGAAGCATTAGAACTCTATTGCTACGATACGTAGACATCTGCAAACGCTATTTCCTTGCAAGGAAGTGTCGCATTTACACTCTTTTGAAGTGAATACGAGGTTTACATGACACTTCGCAATGAATGTTATATCTTATCATGAAACATAGAAGTGAAATGCGATATCGCGTTTTAAGAAGCATTAGAACTCTATTGCTACGATACGTAGACATCTGCAAACGCTATTTCCTTGCAAGGAAGTGTTGTATTTACATTGATTTGAAGTGAATAAGAGGTATACATGACACTTCGCAATGAATAACATATCTTATCATGAAACATAGAAATGAGATGCGATATCGCGTTTTAAGAAGCATTGGAACTCTATTGCTACGATACGTAGACATCTGCAAACGCTAATTCCTTGAAAGGAAGTGTCGCATTTACATTCATTTGAAGTAAATACGAGGATTACATGACACTTCGCAATGAGTGTCATATCTTATCATGAAACTCAGAAAAGCGATGCGATATCGCGTTTCAAGAAGCATTAGAAATCTATTGCCACGATACGTAGACATCTGCAAACGCTATTTCCTTGAAAGGTAGTGCCGCATTACATTCATTCGAAGTAAATACGAGGTTTTCTTGACACTTCGCAATGAATGTTATATCTTATCATGAAACATAGATGTGAAATGCGATATCGCGTTTTATGAAGCATTAGAACTCTATTGCTACGATACGTAGTCATCTGCAAACGCTATTTCCTTGCAAGGAACTGTCGCATTTACACTCTTTTGAAGTGAATACTAGGTTTACATGACACTTCGCAATGAATGTTATATCTTATCATGAAACATTGAAGTGAAATGCAATATCGCGTTTTAAGAAGCATTAGAACTCTCTTGCTACGATACGTAGACATCTGCAAACGCTATTTCCTTGCAAGGAAGTGTCGCATTTACACTCTTCTGATGTGAATACGAGGTTTACATGACACTTCGCAATGAATATTATATCTTATCATGAAACATAGATGTGAAATGCGATATCGCGTTTTATGAAGCATTAGAACTCTATTGCTACGATACGTAGACATCTGCAAACGCTATTTCCTTGCAAGGAAGTGTCGTATTTACACTCTTTTGAAGTGAATACGAGGTTTACATGACACTTCGCAATGAATGTTATATCTTATCATGAAACATAGAAGTGAAATGCGATATCGCGTTTTAAGAAGCATTAGAACTCTATTGCTACGATACGTAGACATCTGCAAACGCTATTTCCTAGCAAGGAAGTGTTGTATTTACATTCATTTGAAGTGAATAAGAGGTATACATGACACTTCGCAATGTATAACATATCTTATCATGAAACATAGAAATGAGATGCGATATCGCGTTTTAAGAAGCATTGGAACTCTATTGCTACGATACGTAGACATCTGCAAACGCTAATTCCTTGAAAGGTAGTGCCGCATTTACATTCATTTGAAGTAAATACGAGGTTTACATGACACTTCGCAATGAATGTTATATCTTATCATGATACATAGAAGTGAAATGCGATATCGCGTTTTGAGAAGCATTAGAACTCTATTGCTACGATACGTAGACATCTGCAAACGCTATTTCCTTGAAAGGAAGTGTCGCATTTACATTCATTTGAATTAAATACGAGGTTTACATGACACTTCGCAATGAATATTATATCTTATCGTGAAACATAGATGTGAAATGCGATATCGCGTTTTATGAAGCATTAGAACTCTATTGCTACGATACGTAGACATCTGCAAACGCTATTTCCTTGCAAGGAACTGTCGCATTTACACTCTTTTGAAGTGAATACGAGGTTTACATGACACTTCGCAATGAATATTATATCTTATCATGAAGCTCAGAAAAGGGATGCGATATCGCGTTTCAAGAAGCATTAGAACTCTATTGCTACGATACGTAGACAACTGCAAACGCTATTTCCTTGAAAGGAAGTGTCGCATTTACATTCATCTGAAGTAAATACGAGGTTTACATGACACTTCGCAATGAATGTTATATCTTATCATGATACATAGAAGTGAAATGCGACATCGCGTTTTGAGAAGCATTAGAACACTATTGCTACGATACGTAGACATCTGCAAACGCCATTCCCTTGCAAGGAATTGTCGCATTTACACTTTTTTGAAGTGAATACGAGGTTTACATGACACTTCGCAAGGACTATTATATCTTATCATGAATCACAGAAAAGAGATGCGATATCGCGTTTCAAGAAGCATTAGAACTCTATTGCTACGATACGTAGACACCTGCAAACGCTATTTCCTTGGAAGGAACTGTCGCATTTACACTCTTTTGAAGTGAATACGTGGTTTACATGACACTTCGCAATGACTATTATATCTTATCATGAAACTCAGGAAAGGGATGCGATATCGCGTTTCAAGAAGCATTAGAACTCTATTGCTACGATACGTAGACATCTGCAAATGCTATTTCCTTGAAAGGAAGTGTCGCATTTACACTCTTTTGAAGTGAATACGAGGTTTACATGACACTTCGGAATGAATATTATATCTTATCATGAATCTCAGAAAGGAGATGCGATATCGCGTTTCAAGAAGCATTAGAACTCTATTGCTACGATACGTAGACATCTGCAAACGCTATTTCCTTGAAAGGAAGTGTCGCATTTACATTCAATTGAAGTAAATACGAGGTTTACATGACACTTCGCAATGAATGTTATATCTTATCATGAAACATAGATGTGAAAATCGATATCGCGTTTTATGAAGCATTAGAACTCTATTGCTACGATACGTAGACATCTGCAAACGCTATTTTCTTGCAAGGAACTGTCGCATTTACACTCTTTTGAAGTGAATACGAGGTTTACATGACACTTCGCAATGAATGTTATATCTTATCATGAAACATTGAAGTGAAATGCGATATCGCGTTTTAAGAAGCATTAGAACTCTCTTGCTACGATACGTAGACATCTGCAAACGCTATTTCCTTGCAAGGAGGTGTCGCATTTACACTCTTTTGAAGTGAATACGAGGTTTACATGACACTTCGCAATGAATATTATATCTTATCATGAAACTCAGAAAAGAGATGCGATATCGCGTTTCAAGAAGCATTCGAACACTATTGCTACGATACGTAGACATCTGCAAACGCTAACTCCTTGAAAGGAAGTGTCGCATTTACATTCATTTGAATTACATACGAGGTTTACATGACACTTCGCAATGAATATTATATCTTATCATGAAACATAGATGTGAAATGCGATATCGCGTTTTATGAAGCATTAGAACTCTATTGCTACGATACGTAGACATCTGCAAACGCTATTTCCTTGCAAGGAAGTGTCGCATTTACACTCTTTTGAAGTGAATACGAGGTTTACATGACACTTCGCAATGTATATTATATCTTATCATGAAACTCAAAAAAGAGATGCGATATCGCGTTTCAAGAAGCATTAGAACTCTATTGCTACGATACGTAGACATCTGCAAGCGCTATTTACTTGAAAGGATGTGTCGCATTTACATTCATTTGAAGTAAATACGAGGTTTACATGACACTTCGCAATGAATGTTATATCTTATCGTGAAACATAGATGTGAAATGCGATATCGCGTTTTATGAAGCATTAGAACTCTAAAGCTACGATACGTAGACATCTGCAAACGCTATTCCCTTGAAAGGAAGTGTCGCATTTACACTCTTTTGAAGTGAATACGAGGTTTACATGACACTTCGCAATGAATGTTATATCTTATCATGAAACATTGAAGTGAAATGCGATATCGCGTTTTAAGAAGCATTAGAACTCTCTTGCTACGATACGTAGACATCTGCAAACGCTATTTCTTTGCAAGGAAGTGTCGCATTTACACTCTTTTGAAGTGAATACGAGGTTTACATGACACTTCGCAATGACTATTATATCTTATCATGAAACTCAGAAAAGAGATGCGATATCGCGTTTCAAGAAGCATTAGAACTCTATTGCTACGATACGTAGACATCTGCAAACGCTATTTACTTGAAAGGAAGTGTCGCATTTACATTCATTTGAAGTAAATACGAGGTTTACATGACACTTCGCAATGAATGTTATATCTTATCGTGAAACATAGATGTGAAATGCGATATCGCGTTTTAAGAAGCATTGGAACTCTATTGCTACGATACGTAGACATCTGCAAACGCTAATTCCTTGAAAGGAAGTGTCGCATTTACATTCATTCGAAGTAAATACGAGATTTACGTGACACTACGCAACGAATGTCATATCTTATTATGAAACATAGAAATTAGATGCGATATCGCGTTTCAAGAAGCACTAGAACTCTATTGCTACGATACGTAGACATCTGCAAACGCTATTTACTTGAAAGGAAGTTTCGCATTTACGTTCATTTGAATTACATACGAGGTTTACATGACACTTCGCAATGAATATTATATCTTATCATGAAACATAGATGTGAAATGCGATATCGCGTTTTATGAAGCATTAGAACTCTATTGCTACGATACGTAGACATCTGCAAACGCTATTTCCTTGCAAGGAAGTGTCGCATTTACACTCTTTTGAAGTGAATACGAGGTTTACATGACACTTCGCAATGAATATTATATCTTATCATGAAACTCAAAAAAGAGATGCGATATCGCGTTTCAAGAAGCATTAGAACTCTATTGCTACGATACGTAGACATCTGCAAACGCTATTTACTTGAAAGGATGTGTCGCATTTACATTCATTTGAAGTAAATACGAGGTTTACATGACACTTCGCAATGAATGTTATATCTTATCGTGAAACATAGATGTGAAATGCGATATCGCGTTTTATGAAGCATTAGAACTCTAAAGCTACGATACGTAGACATCTGCAAACGCTATTCCCTTGAAAGGAAGTGTCGCATTTACACTCTTTTGAAGTGAATACGAGGTTTACATGACACTTCGCAATGAATGTTATATCTTATCATGAAACATTGAAGTGAAATGCGATATCGCGTTTTAAGAAGCATTAGAACTCTCTTGCTACGATACGTAGACATCTGCAAACGCTATTTCTTTGCAAGGAAGTGTCGCATTTACACTCTTTTGAAGTGAATACGAGGTTTACATGACACTTCGCAATGACTATTATATCTTATCATGAAACTCAGAAAAGAGATGCGATATCGCGTTTCAAGAAGCATTAGAACTCTATTGCTACGATACGTAGACATCTGCAAACGCTATTTACTTGAAAGGAAGTTTCGCATTTACGTTCATTTGAAGTAAATACGAGGTTTACATGACACTTCGCAATGAATGTTATATCTTATCGTGAAACATAGATGTGAAATGCGATATCGCGTTTTATGAAGCATTAGAACTCTATTGCTACGATACGTAGACATCTGCAAACGCTATTTCCTTGCAAGGAAGTGTCGCATTTACACTCTTTTGAAGTGAATACGAGGTTTACATGACACTTCGCAGTGAATATTATATATTATCATGAAACTCAGAAAAGAGATGCGATATCGCGTTTCAAGAAGCGTTAGAACTCTATTGCTACGATACGTAGACATCTGTAAGCGCTATTTCCTTGAAAGGAAGTGTCGCATTTACATTCATTCGAAGTAAATACGAGGTTTACATGACACTTCGCAATGAGTGTTATATCTTATCATGAAACATAGAAGTGAAATGCGATATCGCGTTTTAAGAAGCATTAGAACCCTATTGCTACGATACGTAGACATCTGCAAACGCTATTTCCGTGCAAGGAAGTGTCGCATTTACACTCTTTTGAAGTGAATACGAGGTTTACATGACACTTCGCAATGAATATTATATCTTATCATGAAACTCAAAAAAGAGATGCGATATCGCGTTTCAAGAAGCATTAGAACTCTATTGCTACGATACGTAGACATCTGCAAACGCTATTTACTTGAAAGGATGTGTCGCATTTACATTCATTTGAAGTAAATACGAGGTTTACATGACACTTCGCAATGAATGTTATATCTTATCGTGAAACATAGATGTGAAATGCGATATCGCGTTTTATGAAGCATTAGAACTCTAAAGCTACGATACGTAGACATCTGCAAACGCTATTCCCTTGAAAGGTAGTGTCGCATTTACATTCATTTGAAGTAAATACGAGGTTTACATGACACTTCGCAATGAATGTTATATCTTATCATGATACATAGAAGTGAAATGCGATATCGCGTTTTGAGAAGCATTAGAACTCTATTGCTACGATACGTAGTCATCTGCAAACGCTATTTCCTTGCAAGGAATTGTCGCATTTACACTCTTTTGAAGTGAATACGAGGTTTACATGACACTTGGCAATGAATATTATATCTTATCATGAAACTCAAGAAAGAGATGCGATATCGCGTTTCAAGAAGCATTAGAACTCTATTGCTACGATACGTAGACATCTGCAAACGCTATTTACTTGAAAGGAAGTGTCGCATTTACATTCATTTGAAGTAAATACGAGGTTTACATGACACTTCGCAATGAATGCTATATCTTATCGTGAAGCATAGATGTGAAAATCGATATCGCGTTTTATGAAGCATTAGAACTCTATTGCTACGATACGTAGACATCTGCAAACGCTATTTCCTTGCAAGGAACTGTCGCATTTACACTCTTTTGAAGTGAATACGAGGTTTACACGACACTTCGCAATGAATGTTATATCTTATCATGAAACATTGAAGCGAAATGCGATATCGCGTTTTAAGAAGCATTAGAACTCTCTTGCTACGATACGTAGACATCTGCAAACGCTATTTCTTTGCAAGGAAGTGTCGCATTTACACTCTTTTGAAGTGAATACGAGGTTTACATGACACTTCGCAATGACTATTATATCTTATCACGAAACTCAGAAAAGAGATGCGATATCGCGTTTTAAGAAGCATTGGAACTCTATTGCTACGATACGTAGACATCTGCAAACGCTATTTCCTTGAAAGGAAGTGTCGCATTTACATTCATTCGAAGTAAATACGAGATTTACGTGACACTTCGCAACGAATGTTATATCTTATTATGAAACATAGAAATTAGATGCGATATCGCGTTTCAAGAAGCACTAGAACTCTATTGCTACGATACGTAGACATCTGCAAACGCTATTTACTTGAAGGGAAGTTTCGCATTTACATTCATTTGAAGTAAATACGAGGTTTACATGACACTTCGCAATGAATGTTATATCTTATCGTGAAACATAGATGTGAAATGCGATATCGCGTTTTATGAAGCATTAGAACTCTATTGCTACGATACGTAGACATCTGCAAACGCTATTTCCTTGAAAGGAAGTGTCGCATTTACATTCATTTGAAGTAAATACGAGGTTTACATGACACTTCGCAATGAATGTTATATCTTATCATGATACATAGAAGTGAAATGCGATATCGCGTTTTGAGAGGCATTAGAACTCTATTGCTACGATACGTAGACATCTGCAAACGCTATTTACTTGAAAGGAAGTGTCGCATTTACATTCAGTTGAAGTAAATACGAGGTTTACATGACACTTCGCAATGAATGTTATACCTTATCGTGAAACATAGATGTGAAATGCGATATCGCGTTTTATGAAGCATTAGAACTCTATTGCTACGATACGTAGACATCTGCAAACGCTATTTCCTTGCAAGGAATTGTCGCATTTACACACTTTTGAAGTGAATACGAGGTTTACATGACACTTCGCAATGACTATTATATCTTATCATGAAACTCAGGAAAGGGATGCGATATCGCGTTTCAAGAAGCATTAGAACTCTATTGCTACGATACGTAGACATCTGCAAATGCTATTTCCTTGAAAGGAAGTGTCGCATTTACACTCTTTTGAAGTGAATACGAGGTTTACATGACACTTCGCAATGAATATTATATCTTATCATGAAACTCAAAAAAGAGATGCGATATCGCGTTTCAAGAAGCATTAGAACTCTATTGCTACGATACGTAGACATCTGCAAACGCTATTTACTTGAAAGGAAGTGTCGCATTTACATTCATTTGAAGTAAATACGAGGTTTACATGACACTTCGCAATGAATGTTATATCTTATCATGAAACATAGAAGTGAAATGCGATATCGCGTTTTAAGAGGCATTAGAACTCTATTGCTACGATACGTAGACATCTGCAAACGCTATTTCCTTGCAAGGAAGTGTCGCATTTACACTCTTTTGAAGTGAATACGAGGTTTACATGACACTTCGCAGTGAATATTATATATTATCATGAAACTCAGAAAAGAGATGCGATATCGCGTTTCAAGAAGCGTTAGAACTCTATTGCTACGATACGTAGACATCTGTAAGCGCTATTTCCTTGAAAGGAAGTGTCGCATTTACATTCATTCGAAGTAAATACGAGGTTTACATGACACTTCGCAATGAGTGTTATATCTTATCATGAAACTCAGAAAAGAGATGCGATATCGCGTTTCAAGAAGCATTAGAACTCTATTGCTACGATACGTAGACATCTGCAAACGCTATTTCCTTGAAAGGAAGTGTCGCATTTACATTCATTTGAAGTAAATACGAGGTTTACATGACACTTCGCAATGAATGTTATATCTTATCATGATACATAGAAGTGAAATGCGATATCGCGTTTTGAGAAGCATTAGAACTCTATTGCTACGATACGTAGACATCTGCAAACGCTATTTCCTTGCAAGGAAGTGTCGCATTGACACTCTTTTGAAGTGAATACGAGGTTTACATGACACATCGCAATGAGTATTATATCGTATCATGAAACATAGAAATGAGATGCGATATCGCGTCTTAAGAAACATTAGAACTCTATTGCTACGATACGTAGACATCTGCAAACGCTATTTCCTTGAAAGGAAGTGTCGCATTTACATACATTTGAGGTAAATACGAGGTTTACATGACACTTCGCAATGAATGTTATATCTTATCATGAAACATAGAAGTGAAATGCGATATCGCGTTTTAAGAAGCATTAGAACTCTATTGCTACGATACGTAGACATCTGCAAACGCTATTTCCTTGAAAGGAAGTGTCGCATTTACATTCATTTGAAGTAAATACGAGGTTTATATGACACTTCGCAATGAATGTTATATCTTATCATGAAACATAGATGTGAAAATCGATATCGCGTTTTATGAAGCATTAGAACTCTATTGCTACGATACGTAGACATCTGCAAACGCTATTTCCTTGCAAGGAACTGTCGCATTTACACTCTTTTGAAGTGAATACGAGGTTCACATGACACTTCGCAATGAATGTTATGTCTTATCATGAAACATTGAAGTGAAATGCGATATCGCGTTTTAAGAAGCATTAGAACTCTCTTGCTACGATACGTAGACATCTGCAAACGCTATTTCTTTGCAAGGAAGTGTCGCATTTACACTCTTTTGAAGTGAATACGAGGTTTACATGACACTTCGCAATGACTATTATATCTTATCATGAAACTCAGAAAAGAGATGCGATATCGCGTTTCAAGAAGCATTAGAACTCTATTGCTACGATACGTAGACATCTGCAAACGCTATTTACTTGAAAGGAAGTGTCGCATTTACATTCATTTGAAGTAAATACGAGGTTTACATGACACTTCGCAATGAATGTTATATCTTATCGTGAAACATAGATGTGAAATGCGATATCGCGTTTTAAGAAGCATTGGAACTCTATTGCTACGATACGTAGACATCTGCAAACGCTAATTCCTTGAAAGGAAGTGTCGCATTTACATTCATTTGAAGTAAATACGAGGTTTACATGACACTTTTCAATGAATGTTATATCTTATCATGAAACATAGAAGTGAAATGCGATATCGCGTTTTAAGAGGCATTAGAGCTCTATTGCTACGATACGTAGACATCTGCAAACTCTATTTCCTTGCATGGAAGTGTCGCATTTACACTCTTTTGAAGTGAATACGAGGTTTACATGACACTTCGCAGTGAATATTATATATTATCATGAAACTCAGAAAAGAGATGCGATATCGCGTTTCAAGAAGCGTTAGAACTCTATTGCTACGATACGTAGACATCTTCAAACGCTATTTCCTTGAAAGGAAGTGTCGCATTTACATTCATTTGTAGTAAATACGAGGTTTACATGACACTTCGCAATGAATGTTATATCTTATCGTGGAACATAGATGTGAAATGCGATATCGCATTTTATGAAGCATTAGAACTCTATTGCTACGATACGTAGACATCTGCAAACGCTATTGCCATGCAAGGAACTGTCGCGTCTACACTCTTTTGAAGTGAATACGAGGTTTACGTGACACATCGCAAGGAGTGTTATATCTTATCATGAAACATAGAAGTGAAATGCGATATCGCGTTTTAAGAAGCATTAGAACCCTATTGCTACGATACGTACACATCTGCAAACGCTATTTCCTTGCAAGGAAGTGTCGCATTGACTCTCTTTTGAAGTGAATACGAGGTTTACATTACACTTCGCAATGAATATTATATCTTATCATGAAACTCAAAAAAGAGATGCGATATCGCGTTTCAAGAAGCATTAGAACTCTATTGCTACGATACGTAGACATCTGCAAACGCTATTTACTTGAAAGGAAGTGTCGCATTTACATTCATTTGATGTAAATACAAGGTTTACATGACACTTCGCAATGAATATTATATCTTTTCATGAAACATAGAAATGAGATGCGATATCCCGTTTTAAGAAGCATTAGAACTCTATTGCTACGATACGTAGACATCTGCAAACGCTATTTCCTTGCAAGGAAGTGTCGCATTTACACTCTTTTGAAGTGTATACGAGGTTTACATGACACTTCGCAATGAATATTATATCTTATCATGAAACTCAGAAAAGAGATGCGATATCCCGTTTCAAGAAGCATCAGAACTCTATTGCTACGATACGTAGACATCTGCAAACGCTATTTCTTTGCAAGGAAGTGTCGCTTTTACACTCCTTTGAAGTGAATACGAGGTTTACATGACACTTCGCAGTGAATATTATATATTATCATGAAACTCAGAAAAGAGATGCGATATCGCGTTTCAAGAAGCGTTAGAACTCTATTGCTACGATACGTAGACATCTGCAAACGCTATTTCCTTGAAAGGAAGTGTCGCATTTACATTCATTTGAAGTAAATACGAGGTTTACATGACACTTCGCAATGAATGTTATATCTTATCGTGAAACATAGATGTGAAATGCGATATCGCATTTTATGAAGCATTAGAACTCTATTGCTACGATACGTAGACATCTGCAAACGCTATTGCCATGCAAGGAACTGTCGCATCTACACTCTTTTGAAGTGAATACGAGGTTTACATGACACTTCGCAATGAGTGTTATATCTTATCATGAAACATAGAAGTGAAATGCGATATCGCGTTTTAAGAAGCATTAGAACCCTATTGCTACGATACGTAGACATCTGCAAACGCTATTTCCTTGCAAGGAAGTGTCGCATTTACACTCTTTTGAAGTGAATACGAGGTTTACATGACACTTCGCAATGAATATTATATCTTATCATGAAACTCAAAAAAGAGATGCGATATCGCGTTTCAAGAAGCATTAGAACTCTATTGCTACGATACGTAGACATCTGCAAACGCTATTTACTTGAAAGGAAGTGTCGCATTTACATTCATTTGAAGTAAATACAAGGTTTACATGACCCTTCGCAATGAATGTTATATCTTATCATGAAACATAGAAGTGAAATGCGATATCGCGTTTTAAGAAGCATTGGAACTCTATTGCTACGATACGAAGACATCTGCAAACGCTATTTCCTTGAAAGGAAGTGTCGCATTTACATTCATTCGAAGTAAATACGAGATTTACGTGACACTTCGCAACGAATGTTATATCTTATTATGAAACATAGAAATTAGATGCGATATCGCGTTTTAAGAAGCATTAGATCTCTATTGCTACGATACGTAGACATCTGCAAACGCTACTTCCTTGAAAGGAAGTGTCGCATTAACACACTTTTGAAGTGAATACGATGTTTACATGACACTTCGCAATGAATATTATATCTTTTCATGAAACATAGAAATGAGATGCGATATCCCCTTTTAAGAAGCATTAGAACTCTATTGCTACGATACGTAGACATCTGCAAACGCTATTTCCTTGCAAGGAAGTGTCGCATTTACACTCTTTTGAAGTGTATACGAGGTTTACATGACACTTCGCAATGAATATTATATCTTATCATGAAACTCAGAAAAGAGATGCGATATCCCGTTTCAAGAAGCTTTAGAACTCTATTGCTACGATACGTAGACATCTGCAAACGCTATTTACTTGAAAGGAAGTGTCGCATTTACATTCAGTTGAAGTAAATACGAGGTTTACATGACACTTCGCAATGAATGTTATACCTTATCGTGAAACATAGATGTGAAATGCGATATCGCGTTTTATGAAGCATTAGAACTCTATTGCTACAATACGTAGACATCTGCAAACGCTATTTCCTTGAATGGAAGTGTCGCATTTACATTCATTTGAGGTAAATACGATGTTTACATGACACTTCGCAATGAATGTTATATCTTATCATGAAACATAGATGTGAAATGCGATATCGCGTTTTAAGAAGCATTAGAACTCTATTGCTACGATACGTAGACATCTGCAAACGCTATTTCCTTGCAAGGAAGTGTCGCATTTACGCTCTTTTGAAGTGAATACGAGGTTTACATGACACTTCGCAATGAATATTATATCTTATCATGAAACTCAGAAAAGAGATGCGATATCGCGTTTCAGGAAGCATTAGAACTCTATTGCTACGATACGTAGACATCTGCAAATGCTATCTCCTTGCAAGGAACTGTCGCATTTACACTCTTTTGAAGTGAATACGAAGTTTACATGACACTTCGCAATGAATATTATATCTTATCATGAAACTCAGAAATGAGATGCGATATCTCGTTTCAAGGAGCATTAGAACTCTATTGCTACGATACGTAGGCATCTGCAAACGCTATTTCCTTGAAAGGAAGTGTCGCATTTACATTCATTTGAAGTAAATACGAGGTTTACATGACACTTCGCAATGAATGTTATATCTTATCATGATACATAGAAGTGAAATGCGATATCGCGTTTTAAGAAGCATTAGGACTCTATTGTTACGATATGTAGACATCTGCAAACGCTATTTCCTTGCAAGGAAGTGTCGCATTTACACTCTTTTGAAGAGAATACGAGTTTTACATAACACTTCGCAATGAATGTTATATCTTATCATGAAACATAGAAGTGAAATGCGATATCGCGTTTTAAGAAGCATTAGAACTCTATTGCTACGATACGTAGACATCTGAAAACGCTATTTCCTTGCAAGGAAGTGTCGCATTTACACTCTTTTGAAGTGAGTACGAGGTTTACATGACACTTCGCAATGAATATTATATGTTATCATGAAACTCAGAAAAGAGATGCGATATCCCGTTTCAAGAAGCATTAGAACTCTATTGCTACGATACGTAGACATCTGCAAACGCTATTTCCTTGAAAGGAAGTGCCGCATTTACATTCATTTGAAGTAAATACGAGGTTTACATGACACTTCGCAATGAATGTTATATCTTATCATGAAACATAGATGTGAAATGCGATATCGCATTTTATGAAGCATTAGAACTCTATTGCTACGATACGTAGACATCTGCAAACGCTATTTCCATGCAAGGAACTGTCGCATCTACACTCTTTTGAAGTGAATACGAGGTTTACATGACACTTCCCAATGAGTGTTATATCTTATCATGAAACTCAGAAAAGAGATGCGATATCGCGTTTTATGAAGCATTAGAACTCTATTACTACGATACGTAGACATCTGCAAACGCTATTTCCTTGCAAGGAAGTGTCGCATTTACACTCTTTTGAAGTGAATACGAGGTTTACATGACACTTCGCAATGAATATTATATCTTATCATGAAACTCAGAAAAGAGATGCGATATCGCGTTTCAAGAAGCATTAGAATTCTATTGCTACGATACGTAGACATCTGCAAACGCTATTTCCTTGAAAGGAAGTGTCGCATTTACACTCTTTTGAAGTGAATACGAGGTTTACATAACACTTCGCAATGAATGTTATATCTTATCATGAAACATAGAAGTGAAATGCGATATCGCGTTTTAAGAAGCATTAGAACTCTATTGTTACGATACGTAGACATCTGAAAACGCTATTTCCTTGCAAGGAAGTGTCGCATTTACACTCTTTTGAAGTGAATACGAGGTTTACATGACACTTCATAATGAATATTATATGTTATCATGAAACTCAGAAAAGAGATGCGATATCGCGTTTCAAGAAGCATTAGAACTCTATTGCTACTATACGTAGACATCTGCAAACGCTATTTCCTTGAAAGGAAGTGTCGCATTTACATTCAGTTGAAGTAAATACGAGGTTTACATGACACTTCGCAATGAATGTTATATCTTATCATGAAACATAGATGTGAAATGCGATATCGCATTTTATGAAGCATTAGAACACTATTGCTACGGTACGTAGACATCTGCAAACGCTATTTCCATGCAGGGAACTGTCGCATCTACACTCTTTTGAAGTGAATACGAGGTTTACATGACACTTCGCAATGAGTGTTATATGTTATCATGAAACATAGATGTGAAATGGGATATCGCGTTTTATGAACCATTAGAACTCTATTGCTACGATACGTAGACATCTGCAAACGCTATTTCTTTGCAAGGAACTGTCGCATTTACACTCTTTTGAAGTGAATACGACGTTTACATGACACTTCGCAATGAATATTATATCTTATCATGAAACTCAGAAATGAGATGCGATATCTCGTTTCAAGGAGCATTAGAACTCTATTGCTACGATACGTAGACATCTGCAAACGCTATTTACTTGAAAGGAAGTGTCGCATTTACATTCATTTGAAGTAAATACGAGGTTTACATGACACTTCGCAATGAATGTTATATCTTATCGTGAAACATAGATGTGAAATGCGATATCGCGTTTTAAGAAGCATTGGAACTCTATTGCTACGATACGTAGACATCTGCAAACGCTAATTCCTTGAAAGGAAGTGTCGCATTTACATTCATTTGAAGTAAATACGAGGTTTACATGACACTTTTCAATGAATGTTATATCTTATCATGAAACATAGAAGTGAAATGCGATATCGCGTTTTAAGAGGCATTAGAGCTCTATTGCTACGATACGTAGACATCTGCAAACTCTATTTCCTTGCATGGAAGTGTCGCATTTACACTCTTTTGAAGTGAATACGAGGTTTACATGACACTTCGCAGTGAATATTATATATTATCATGAAGCTCAGAAAAGAGATGCGATATCGCGTTTCAAGAAGCGTTAGAACTCTATTGCTACGATACGTAGACATCTTCAAACGCTATTTCCTTGAAAGGAAGTGTCGCATTTACATTCATTTGTAGTAAATACGAGGTTTACATGACACTTCGCAATGAATGTTATATCTTATCGTGGAACATAGATGTGAAATGCGATATCGCATTTTATGAAGCATTAGAACTCTATTGCTACGATACGTAGACATCTGCAAACGCTATTGCCATGCAAGGAACTGTCGCGTCTACACTCTTTTGAAGTGAATACGAGGTTTACGTGACACTTCGCAAGGAGTGTTATATCTTATCATGAAACATAGAAGTGAAATGCGATATCGCGTTTTAAGAAGCATTAGAACCCTATTGCTACGATACGTACACATCTGCAAACGCTATTTCCTTGCAAGGAAGTGTCGCATTGACTCTCTTTTGAAGTGAATACGAGGTTTACATTACACTTCGCAATGAATATTATATCTTATCATGAAACTCAAAAAAGAGATGCGATATCGCGTTTCAAGAAGCATTAGAACTCTATTGCTACGATACGTAGACATCTGCAAACGCTATTTACTTGAAAGGAAGTGTCGCATTTACATTCATTTGATGTAAATACAAGGTTTACATGACACTTCGCAATGAATGTTATATCTTATCATGAAACATAGAAGTGAAATGCGATATCGCGTTTTAAGAAGCATTAGAACTCTATTGCTACGATACGAAGACATCTGCAAACGCTATTTCCTTGAAAGGAAGTGTCGCATTTACATTCATTCGAAGTAAATACGAGATTTACGTGACACCTCGCAACGAATGTTATATCTTATTATGAAACATAGAAATTAGATGCGATATCGCGTTTCAAGAAGCACTAGAACTCTATTGCTACGATACGTAGACATCTGCAAACGCTATTTACTTGAAAGGAAGTTTCGCATTTACATTCATTTGAAGTAAATACGAGGTTTACATGACACTTCGCAATGAATGTTATATCTTATCATGAAACATAGAAGTGAAATGCGATATCGCGTTTTAAGAAGCATTAGAACCCTATTGCTACGATACGTAGACATCTGCAAACGCTATTTCCTTGCAAGGAAGTGTCGCATTTACACTCTTTTGAAGTGAATACGTGGTTTACATGACACTTCGCAATGAATATTATATCTTATCATGAAACTCAAAAAAGAGATGCGATATCGCGTTTCAAGAAGCATTAGAACTCTATTGCTACGATACGTAGACATCTGCAAACGCTATTTACTTGAAAGGAAGTGTCGCATTTACATTCATTTGAAGTAAATACGAGGTTTACATGACACTTCGCAATGAATGTTATATCTTATCGTGAAACATAGATGTGAAATTCGATATCGCGTTTTATGAAGCATTAGAACTCTAAAGCTACGATACGTAGACATCTGCAAACGCTATTTCCATGAAAGGAAGTGTCGCATTTACATTCATTTGAAGTAAATACGAGGTTTACATGACACTTCGCAATGAATGTTATATCTTATCGTGAAACATAGATGTGAAATGCGATATCGCATTTTATGAAGCATTAGAACTCTATTGCTACGATACGTAGACATCTGCAAACGCTATTGCCATGCAAGGAACTGTCGCATCTACACTCTTTTGAAGTGAATACGAGGTTTACATGACCCTTCGCAATGAATGTTATATCTTATCATGAAACATAGAAGTGAAATGCGATATCGCGTTTTAAGAAGCATTGGAACTCTATTGCTACGATACGAAGACATCTGCAAACGCTATTTCCTTGAAAGGAAGTGTCGCATTTACATTCATTCGAAGTAAATACGAGATTTACGTGACACTTCGCAACGAATGTTATATCTTATTATGAAACATAGAAATTAGGTGCGATATCGCGTTTTAAGAAGCATTAGATCTCTATTGCTACGATACGTAGACATCTGCAAACGCTACTTCCTTGAAAGGAAGTGTCGCATTTACACACTTTTGAAGTGAATACGATGTTTACATGACACTTCGCAATGAATATTATATCTTTTCATGAAACATAGAAATGAGATGCGATATCCCGTTTTAAGAAGCATTAGAACTCTATTGCTACGATACGTAGACATCTGCAAACGCTATTTCCTTGCAAGGAAGTGTCGCATTTACACTCTTTTGAAGTGTATACGAGGTTTACATGACACTTCGCAATGAATATTATATATTATCATGAAACTCAGAAAAGAGATGCGATATCGCGTTTCAAGAAGCGTTAGAACTCTATTGCTACGATACGTAGACATCTGCAAACGCTATTTCCTTGAAAGGAAGTGTCGCATTTACATTCATTTGAAGTAAATACGAGGTTTACATGACACTTCGCAATGAATGTTATATCTTATCGTGAAACATAGATGTGAAATGCGATATCGCATTTTATGAAGCATTAGAACTCTATTGCTACGATACGTAGACATCTGCAAACGCTATTGCCATGCAAGGAACTGTCGCATCTACACTCTTTTGAAGTGAATACGAGGTTTACATGACACTTCGCAATGAGTGTTATATCTTATCATGAAACATAGAAGTGAAATGCGATATCGCGTTTTAAGAAGCATTAGAACCCTATTGCTACGATACGTAGACATCTGCAAACGCTATTTCCTTGCAAGGAAGTGTCGCATTTACACTCTTTTGAAGTGAATACGAGGTTTACATGACACTTCGCAATGAATATTATATCTTATCATGAAACTCAAAAAAGAGATGCGATATCGCGTTTCAAGAAGCATTAGAACTCTATTGCTACGATACGTAGACATCTGCAAACGCTATTTACTTGAAAGGAAGTGTCGCATTTACATTCATTTGAAGTAAATACAAGGTTTACATGACCCTTCGCAATGAATGTTATATCTTATCATGAAACATAGAAGTGAAATGCGATATCGCGTTTTAAGAAGCATTGGAACTCTATTGCTACGATACGAAGACATCTGCAAACGCTATTTCCTTGAAAGGAAGTGTCGCATTTACATTCATTCGAAGTAAATACGAGATTTACGTGACACTTCGCAACGAATGTTATATCTTATTATGAAACATAGAAATTAGATGCGATATCGCGTTTTAAGAAGCATTAGATCTCTATTGCTACGATACGTAGACATCTGCAAACGCTACTTCCTTGAAAGGAAGTGTCGCATTAACACACTTTTGAAGTGAATACGATGTTTACATGACACTTCGCAATGAATATTATATCTTTTCATGAAACATAGAAATGAGATGCGATATCCCCTTTTAAGAAGCATTAGAACTCTATTGCTACGATACGTAGACATCTGCAAACGCTATTTCCTTGCAAGGAAGTGTCGCATTTACACTCTTTTGAAGTGTATACGAGGTTTACATGACACTTCGCAATGAATATTATATCTTATCATGAAACTCAGAAAAGAGATGCGATATCCCGTTTCAAGAAGCATTAGAACTCTATTGCTACGATACGTAGACATCTGCAAACGCTATTTACTTGAAAGGAAGTGTCGCATTTACATTCAGTTGAAGTAAATACGAGGCTTACATGACACTTCGCAATGAATGTTATACCTTATCGTGAAACATAGATGTGAAATGCGATATCGCGTTTTATGAAGCATTAGAACTCTATTGCTACAATACGTAGACATCTGCAAACGCTATTTCCTTGAATGGAAGTGTCGCATTTACATTCATTTGAGGTAAATACGATGTTTACATGACACTTCGCAATGAATGTTATATCTTATCATGAAACATAGATGTGAAATGCGATATCGCGTTTTAAGAAGCATTAGAACTCTATTGCTACGATACGTAGACATCTGCAAACGCTATTTCCTTGCAAGGAAGTGTCGCATTTACGCTCTTTTGAAGTGAATACGAGGTTTACATGACACTTCGCAATGAATATTATATCTTATCATGAAACTCAGAAAAGAGATGCGATATCGCGTTTCAGGAAGCATTAGAACTCTATTGCTACGATACGTAGACATCTGCAAACGCTATCTCCTTGCAAGGAACTGTCGCATTTACACTCTTTTGAAGTGAATACGAAGTTTACATGACACTTCGCAATGAATATTATATCTTATCATGAAACTCAGAAATGAGATGCGATATCTCGTTTCAAGGAGCATTAGAACTCTATTGCTACGATACGTAGGCATCTGCAAACGCTATTTCCTTGAAAGGAAGTGTCGCATTTACATTCATTTGAAGTAAATACGAGGATTACATGACACTTCGCAATGAATGTTATATCTTATCATGATACATAGAAGTGAAATGCGATATCGCGTTTTAAGAAGCATTAGGACTCTATTGTTACGATATGTAGACATCTGCAAACGCTATTTCCTTGCAAGGAAGTGTCGCATTTACACTCTTTTGAAGAGAATACGAGTTTTACATAACACTTCGCAATGAATGTTATATCTTATCATGAAACATAGAAGTGAAATGCGATATCGCGTTTTAAGAAGCATTAGAACTCTATTGCTACGATACGTAGACATCTGAAAACGCTATTTCCTTGCAAGGAAGTGTCGCATTTACACTCTTTTGAAGTGAGTACGAGGTTTACATGACACTTCGCAATGAATATTATATGTTATCATGAAACTCAGAAAAGAGATGCGATATCCTGTTTCAAGAAGCATTAGAACTCTATTGCTACGATACGTAGACATCTGCAAACGCTATTTCCTTGAAAGGAAGTGCCGCATTTACATTCATTTGAAGTAAATACGAGGTTCACATGACACTTCGCAATGAATGTTATATCTTATCATGAAACATAGATGTGAAATGCGATATCGCATTTTATGAAGCATTAGAACTCTATTGCTACGATACGTAGACATCTGCAAACGCTATTTCCATGCAAGGAACTGTCGCATCTACACTCTTTTGAAGTGAATACGAGGTTTACATGACACTTCCCAATGAGTGTTATATCTTATCATGAAACTCAGAAAAGAGATGCGATATCGCGTTTTATGAAGCATTAGAACTCTATTACTACGATACGTAGACATCTGCAAACGCTATTTCCTTGCAAGGAAGTGTCGCATTTACACTCTTTTGAAGTGAATACGAGGTTTACATGACACTTCGCAATGAATATTATATCTTATCATGAAACTCAGAAAAGAGATGCGATATCGCGTTTCAAGAAGCATTAGAATTCTATTGCTACGATACGTAGACATCTGCAAACGCTATTTCCTTGAAAGGAAGTGTCGCATTTACACTCTTTTGAAGTGAATACGAGGTTTACATAACACTTCGCAATGAATGTTATATCTTATCATGAAACATAGAAGTGAAATGCGATATCGCGTTTTAAGAAGCATTAGAACTCTATTGTTACGATACGTAGACATCTGAAAACGCTATTTCCTTGCAAGGAAGTGTCGCATTTACACTCTTTTGAAGTGAATACGAGGTTTACATGAGACTTCGCAATGAATATTATATGTTATCATGAAACTCAGAAAAGAGATGCGATATCGCGTTTCAAGAAGCATTAGAACTCTATTGCTACTATACGTAGACATCTGCAAACGCTATTTCCTTGAAAGGAAGTGTCGCATTTACATTCAGTTGAAGTAAATACGAGGTTTACATGACACTTCGCAATGAATGTTATATCTTATCATGAAACATAGATGTGAAATGCGATATCGCATTTTATGAAGCATTAGAACACTATTGCTACGGTACGTAGACATCTGCAAACGCTATTTCCATGCAAGGAACTGTCGCATCTACACTCTTTTGAAGTGAATACGAGGTTTACATGACACTTCGCAATGAGTGTTATATGTTATCATGAAACATAGATGTGAAATGGGATATCGCGTTTTATGAACCATTAGAACTCTATTGCTACGATACGTAGACATCTGCAAACGCTATTTCTTTGCAAGGAACTGTCGCATTTACACTCTTTTGAAGTGAATACGACGTTTACATGACACTTCGCAATGAATATTATATCTTATCATGAAACTCAGAAATGAGATGCGATATCTCGTTTCAAGGAGCATTAGAACTCTATTGCTACGATACGTAGGCATCTGCAAACGCTATTTCCTTGAAAGGAAGTGTCGCATTTACATTCATTTGAAGTAAATACGAGGTTTACATGACTCTTCGCAATGAATGTTATATCTTATCATGATACATAGAAGTGAAATGCGATATCGCGTTTTAAGAAGCATTAGGACTCTATTGTTACGATATGTAGACATCTGCAAACGCTATTTCCTTGCAAGGAAGTGTCGCATTTGCACTCTTTTGAAGACAATACGAGTTTTACATAACACTTCGCAATGAATGTTATATCTTATCATGAAACATAGAAGTGAAATGCGATATCGCGTTTTAAGAAGCATTAGAACTCTATTGCTACGATACGTAGACATCTGAAAACGCTATTTCCTTGAAAGGAAGTGTCGCATTTACACTCTTTTGAAGTGAATACGAGGTTTACATGACACTTCGCAATGAATATTATATGTTATCATGAAACTCAGAAAAGAGATGCGATATCGCGTTTCAAGAAGCATTAGAACTCTATTGCTACGATACGTAGACATCTGCAAACGCTATTTCCTTGAAAGGAAGTGCCGCATTTACATTCATTTGAAGTAAATACGAGGTTTACATGACACTTCGCAATGAAAGTTATATCTTATCATGAAACATGGATGTGAAATGCGATATCGCATTTTATGAAGCATTAGAACTCTATTGCTACGATACGTAGACATCTGCAAACGCTATTTCCATGCAAGGAACTGTCGCATCTACACTCTTTTGAAGTGAATACGAGGTTTACATGACACTTCGCAATGAGTGTTATATCTTATCATGAAACATAGAAGTGAAATGCGATATCGCGTTTTAAGAAGCATTAGAACCCTATTGCTACGATACGTAGACATCTGCAAACGCTATTTCCTTGCAAGGAAGTGTCGCATTTACACTCTTTTGAAGTGAATACGAGGTTTACATGGCACTTCGCAATGAATATTATATCTTATCATGAAACATAGAAGTGAAATGCGATATCGCGTTTTAAGAAGCATTAGAACCCTATTGCTACGATACGTAGACATCTGCAAACGCTATTTCCTTGCAAGGAAGTGTCGCATTTACACTCTTTTATAGCGAATACGAGGTTTACATGACACTTCGCAATGAATATTATATCTTATCATGAAACTCAGAAAAGAGATGCGATATCGCGTTTTATGAAGCATTAGAACTCTATCGCTACGATACGTAGACATCTGCAAACGCTATTTCCTTGCAAGGAAGTGTCGCACTTACACTCTTTTGAAGTGAATACGAGGTTTACAAGACACTTCGCAATGAATATTATATCTTATCATGAAACTCAGAAAAGAGATGCCATATCGCGTTTCAAGAAGCATTAGAACTCTATTGCTACGATACGTAGACATCTGCAAACGCTATTTCCTTGCAAGGAAGTGTCGCACTTACACTCTTTTGAAGTGAATACGAGGTTTACAAGACACTTCGCAATGAATATCATATCTTATCATGAAACTCAGAAAAGAGATGCCATATCGCGTTTCAAGAAGCATTAGAACTCTATTGCTACGATACGTAGACATCTGCAAACGCTAACTCCTTGAAAGGAAGTGTCGCATTTACATTCATTTGAAGTAAATACGAGGTTTACATGACACTTCGCAATGAATGTTATATCTTATCATGAAACATAGAAGTGAAATGCGATATCGCGTTTTATGAAGCATTAGAACTCTATTGCTACGATACGTAGACATTTGCAAACGCTATTTCCTTGAGAGGAAGTGTCGCATTTACATTCATTTGAAGTAAATACGAGGTATACATGACACTTCGCAATGAATGTTATATCTTATCATGAAACATAGAAGTGAAATGCGATATCGCGTTTTAAGAAGCATTAGAACTCTATTGCTACGATACGAAGACATCTGCAAACGCTATTTCCTTGAAAGGAAGTGTCGCATTTACATTCATTCGAAGTAAATACGAGATTTACGTGACACTTCGCAACGAATGTTATATCTTATTATGAAACATAGAAATTAGATGCGATATCGCGTTTTAAGAAGCATTAGATCTCTATTGCTACGATACGTAGACATCTGCAAACGCTACTTCCTTGAAAGGAAGTGTCGCATTTACACTCTTTTGAAGTGAATACGATGTTTACATGACACTTCGCAATGAATAACATATCTTATCATGTAACGTAGAAATGAGATGCGATATCGCGTTTTAAGAAGCATTAGAACTCTATTGCTACGATACGTAGACATCTGCAAACGCTATTTCCTTGAAAGGTAGTGTCGCATTACATTCATTCGAAGTAAATACGAGGTTTACATGGCACTTCGCAATGAATGTTATATCTTATCATGAAACATAGAAATGAGATGCGATGTCGCGTTTTAAGAAGCATTAGAACTCTATTGCTACGATACGTAGACATCTGGAAACGCTATTTCCTTGCAAGGAAGTGTCGCATCTACACTCTTTTGAAGTGAATACGAGGTTTACATGACACTTCGCAATGAATATTATATCTTATCATGAAACATAGAAATGAGATGCGATATCTCGTTTTAAGAAGCATTTGAACTCTATTGCTTCGATTCGTAGATATCTGCAAACGCTAATTCCTTGAAAGGAAGTGTCGCATTTACATTCATTTGAAGTATCTACGAGGTTTACATGACACTTCGCAATGAATGTTATATCTTATCATGAAACATAGAAGTGAAATGCGATATCGCGTTTTATGAAGCATTAGAACTCTATTGCTACGATACGTAGACATCTGCAAACGCTATTTCCTTGAGAGGAAGTGTCGCATTTACATTCATTTGAAGTAAATACGAGGTATACATGACACTTCGCAATGAATGTTATATCTTATCATGAAACATAGAAGTGAAATGCGATATCGCGTTTTAAGAAGCATTAGAACTCTATTGCTACGATACGAAGACATCTGCAAACGCTATTTCCTTGAAAGGAAGTGTCGCATTTACATTCATTCGAAGTAAATACGAGATTTACGTGACACTTCGCAACGAATGTTATATCTTATTATGAAACATAGAAATTAGATGCGATATCGCGTTTTAAGAAGCATTAGATCTCTATTGCTACGATACGTAGACATCTGCAAACGCTACTTCCTTGAAAGGAAGTGTCGCATTTACACTCTTTTGAAGTGAATACGATGTTTACATGACACTTCGCAATGAATAACATATCTTATCATGTAACGTAGAAATGAGATGCGATATCGCGTTTTAAGAAGCATTAGAACTCTATTGCTACGATACGTAGACATCTGCAAACGCTATTTCCTTGAAAGGTAGTGTCGCATTACATTCATTCGAAGTAAATACGAGGTTTACATGGCACTTCGCAATGAATGTTATATCTTATCATGAAACATAGAAATGAGATGCGATGTCGCGTTTTATGAAGCATTAGAACTCTATTGCTACGATACGTAGACATCTGCAAACGCTATTTGCTTGCAAGGAAGTGTCGCATTTACACTCTTTTGAAGTGAATACGAGGTTTACATAACACTTCGCAATGAATGTTATATCTTATCATGAAACATAGAAGTGAAATGCGATATCGCGTTTTAAGAAGCATTAGAACTCTATTGTTACGATACGTAGACATCTGCAAACGCTATTTCCTTGAAAGGAAGTGTCGCATTTACATTCATTTGAAGTAAATACGAGGTTTACATGACACTTCGCAATGAATGTTATATCTTATCATGAAACATAGATGTGAAATGCGATATCGCGTTTTAAGAAGCATTAGAACTCTATTGCTACGATACGAAGACATCTGCAAACGCTATTTCCTTGAAAGGAAGTGTCGCATTTACATTCATTCGAAGTAAATACGAGATTTACGTGACACTTCGCAACGAATGTTATATCTTATTATGAAACATAGAAATTAGATGCGATATCGCGTTTTAAGAAGCATTAGATCTCTATTGCTACGATACGTAGACATCTGCAAACGCTACTTCCTTGAAAGGAAGTGTCGCATTTACACTCTTTTGAAGTGAATACGATGTTTACATGACACTTCGCAATGAATAACATATCTTATCATGTAACGTAGAAATGAGATGCGATATCGCGTTTTAAGAAGCATTAGAACTCTATTGCTACGATACGTAGACATCTGCAAACGCTATTTCCTTGAAAGGTAGTGTCGCATTACATTCATTCGAAGTAAATACGAGGTTTACATGGCACTTCGCAATGAATGTTATATCTTATCATGAAACATAGAAATGAGATGCGATGTCGCGTTTTATGAAGCATTAGAACTCTATTGCTACGGTACGTAGACATCTGCAAACGCTATTTGCTTGCAAGGAAGTGTCGCATTTACACTCTTTTGAAGTGAATACGAGGTTTACATGACACTTCGCAATGAATATTATATCTTATCATGAAACTCAGAAAAGAGATGCGATATCGCGTTTCAAGAAGCATTAGAATTCTATTGCTACGATACGTAGACATCTGCAAACGCTATTTCCTTGAAAGGAAGTGTCGCATTTACACTCTTTTGAAGTGAATACGAGGTTTACATAACACTTCGCAATGAATGTTATATCTTATCATGAAACATAGAAGTGAAATGCGATATCGCGTTTTAAGAAGCATTAGAACTCTATTGTTACGATACGTAGACATCTGAAAACGCTATTTCCTTGCAAGGAAGTGTCGCATTTACACTCTTTTGAAGTGAATACGAGGTTTACATGACACTTCGCAATGAATATTATATGTTATCATGAAACTCAGAAAAGAGATGCGATATCGCGTTTCAAGAAGCATTAGAACTCTATTGCTACTATACGTAGACATCTGCAAACGCTATTTCCTTGAAAGTAAGTGTCGAATTTACATTCATTTGAAGTAAATACGAGGTTTACATGACACTTCGCAATGAATGTTATATCTTATCATGAAACATAGATGTGAAATGCGATATCGCATTTTATGAAGCATTAGAACACTATTGCTACGGTACGTAGACATCTGCAAACGCTATTTCCATGCAAGGAACTGTCGCATCTACACCCTTTTGAAGTGAATACGAGGTTTACATGACACTTCGCAATGAGTGTTATATGTTATCATGAAACATAGATGTGAAATGCGATATCGCGTTTTATGAACCATTAGAACTCTATTGCTACGATACGTAGACATCTGCAAACGCTATTTCCTTGCAAGGAAGTGTCGCATTTACACTCTTTTGAAGTGAATACGAGGATTACATGACACTTCGCAATGAATATTATATCTTATCATGAAACTCAGAAAAGAGATGCGATATCGCGTTTCAAGAAGCATTAGAATTCTATTGCTACGATACGTAGGCATCTGCAAACGCTATTTCCTTGAAAGGAAGTGTCGCATTTACACTCTTTTGAAGTGAATACGAGGTTTACATAACACTTCGCAATGAATGTTATATCTTATCATGAAACATAGAAGTGAAATGCGATATCGCGTTTTAAGAAGCATTAGAACTCTATTGTTACGATACGTAGACATCTGAAAACGCTATTTCCTTGCAAGGAAGTGTCGCATTTACACTCTTTTGAAGTGAATACGAGGTTTACATGACACTTCGCAATGAATATTATATGTTATCATGAAACTCAGAAAAGAGATGCGATATCGCGTTTCAAGAAGCATTAGAACTCTATTGCTACTATACGTAGACATCTGCAAACGCTATTTCCTTGAAAGGAAGTGTCGCATTTACATTCATTTGAAGTAAATACGAGGTTTACATGACACTTCGCAATGAATGTTATATCTTATCATGAAACATAGATGTGAAATGCGATATCGCATTTTATGAAGCATTAGAACACTATTGCTACGGTACGTAGACATCTGCAAACGCTATTTCCATGCAAGGAACTGTCGCATCTACACTCTTTTGAAGTGAATACGAGGTTTACATGACACTTCGCAATGAGTGTTATATGTTAACATGAAACATAGATGTGAAAAGGGATATCGCGTTTTATGAACCATTAGAACTCTATTGCTACGATACGTAGACATCTGCAAACGCTATTTCTTTGCAAGGAACTGTCGCATTTACATTCATTTGAAGTAAATACGAGGTTTACATGACACTTCGCAATGAATGTTATATCTTATCATGATACATAGAAGTGAAATGCGATATCGCGTTTTAAGAAGCATTAGGACTCTATTGTTACGATATGTAGACATCTGCAAACGCTATTTCCTTGCAAGGAAGTGTCGCATTTGCACTCTTTTGAAGAGAATACGAGTTTTACATAACACATCGCAATGAATGTTATATCTTACCATGAAACATAGAAGTGAAATGCGATATCGCGTTTTAAGAAGCATTAGAACTCTATTGCTACGATACGTAGACATCTGAAAACGCTATTTCCTTGCAAAGAAGTGTCGCATTTACACTCTTTTGAAGTGAATACGAGGTTTACATGACACTTCGCAATGAATATTATATGTTATCATGAAACTCAGAAAAGAGATGCGATATCGCGTTTCAAGAAGCATTAGAACTCTATTGCTACGATACGTAGACATCTGCAAACGCTATTTCCTTGAAAGGAAGTGCCGCATTTACATTCATTTGAAGTAAATACAAGGTTTACATGACACTTCGCAATGAATGTTATATCTTATCGAGAAACATAGATGTGAAATGCGATATCTCGTTTTAAGAAGCATTTGAACTCTATTGCTTCGATTCGTAGATATCTGCGAACGCTAATTCCTTGAAAGGAAGTGTCGCATTTACATTCATTTGAAGTAAATACGAGGTTTACATGACACTTCGCAATGAATGTTATATCTTATCATGAAACATAGATGTGAAATGCGATATCGCGTTTTAAGAAGCATTAGAACTCTATTGCTACGATACGTAGACATCTGCAAACGCTATTTCCTTGCAAGGAAGTGTTGTATTTACATTCATTTGAAGCGAATAAGAGGTATACATGACACTTCGCAATGAGTAACATATCTTATCATGAAACGTAGAAATGAGATGCGATATCGCGTTTTAAGAAGCATTAGAACTCTATTGCTACGATACGTAGACATCTGCAAACGCTATTTCCTTGAATGGTAGTGTCGCATTACATTCATTCGAAGTAAATACGAGGTTTACATGACACTTCGCAATGACTATTATATCTTATCATGAAACTCAGAAAAGGGATGCGATATCGCGTTTCAAGAAGCATTAGAACTCTATTGCTACGATACGTAGACATCTGCAAACGATATTTCCATGAAAGGAAGTGTCGCATTTACACTCTTTTGAGGTGAATACGAGGTTTACATGACACTTCGCAATAAATATTATATCTTATCATGAAACTCAGAAAGGAGATGCGATATCGCGTTTCAAGAAGCATTAGAACTCTATTGCTACGATACGTAGACATCTGCAAACGCTATTTCCTTGAAAGGAAGTGCCGCATTTACATTCATTTGAAGTAAATACGAGGTTTACATGACACTTCGCAATGAAAGTTATATCTTATCATGAAACATGGATGTGAAATGCGATATCGCATTTTATGAAGCATTAGAACTCTATTGCTACGATACGTAGACATCTGCAAACGCTATTTCCATGCAAGGAACTGTCGCATCTACACTCTTTTGAAGTGAATACGAGGTTTACATGACACTTCGCAATGAGTGTTATATCTTATCATGAAACATAGAAGTGAAATGCGATATCGCGTTTTAAGAAGCATTAGAACCCTATTGCTACGATACGTAGACATCTGCAAACGCTATTTCCTTGCAAGGAAGTGTCGCATTTACACTCTTTTGAAGTGAATACGAGGTTTACATGGCACTTCGCAATGAATATTATATCTTATCATGAAACTCAAAAAAGAGATGCGATATCGCGTTTCAAGAAGCATTAGAATTCTATTGCTACGATACGTAGGCATCTGCAAACGCTATTTCCTTGAAAGGAAGTGTCGCATTTACACTCTTTTGAAGTGAATACGAGGTTTACATAACACTTCGCAATGAATGTTATATCTTATCATGAAACATAGAAGTGAAATGCGATATCGCGTTTTAAGAAGCATTAGAACTCTATTGTTACGATACGTAGACATCTGAAAACGCTATTTCCTTGCAAGGAAGTGTCGCATTTACACTCTTTTGAAGTGAATACGAGGTTTACATGACACTTCGCAATGAATATTATATGTTATCATGAAACTCAGAAAAGAGATGCGATATCGCGTTTCAAGAAGCATTAGAACTCTATTGCTACTATACGTAGACATCTGCAAACGCTATTTCCTTGAAAGGAAGTGTCGCATTTACATTCATTTGAAGTAAATACGAGGTTTACATGACACTTCGCAATGAATGTTATATCTTATCATGAAACATAGATGTGAAATGCGATATCGCATTTTATGAAGCATTAGAACACTATTGCTACGGTACGTAGACATCTGCAAACGCTATTTCCATGCAAGGAACTGTCGCATCTACACTCTTTTGAAGTGAATACGAGGTTTACATGACACTTCGCAATGAGTGTTATATGTTAACATGAAACATAGATGTGAAAAGGGATATCGCGTTTTATGAACCATTAGAACTCTATTGCTACGATACGTAGACATCTGCAAACGCTATTTCTTTGCAAGGAACTGTCGCATTTACATTCATTTGAAGTAAATACGAGGTTTACATGACACTTCGCAATGAATGTTATATCTTATCATGATACATAGAAGTGAAATGCGATATCGCGTTTTAAGAAGCATTAGGACTCTATTGTTACGATATGTAGACATCTGCAAACGCTATTTCCTTGCAAGGAAGTGTCGCATTTGCACTCTTTTGAAGAGAATACGAGTTTTACATAACACTTCGCAATGAATGTTATATCTTACCATGAAACATAGAAGTGAAATGCGATATCGCGTTTTAAGAAGCATTAGAACTCTATTGCTACGATACGTAGACATCTGAAAACGCTATTTCCTTGCAAAGAAGTGTCGCATTTACACTCATTTGAAGTGAATACGAGGTTTACATGACACTTCGCAATGAATATTATATGTTATCATGAAACTCAGAAAAGAGATGCGATATCGCGTTTCAAGAAGCATTAGAACTCTATTGCTACGATACGTAGACATCTGCAAACGCTATTTCCTTGAAAGGAAGTGCCGCATTTACATTCATTTGAAGTAAATACAAGGTTTACATGACACTTCGCAATGAATGTTATATCTTATCGTGAAACATAGATGTGAAATGCGATATCTCGTTTTAAGAAGCATTTGAACTCTATTGCTTCGATTCGTAGATATCTGCGAACGCTAATTCCTTGAAAGGAAGTGTCGCATTTACATTCATTTGAAGTAAATACGAGGTTTACATGACACTTCGCAATGAATGTTATATCTTATCATGAAACATAGATGTGAAATGCGATATCGCGTTTTAAGAAGCATTAGAACTCTATTGCTACGATACGTAGACATCTGCAAACGCTATTTCCTTGCAAGGAAGTGTTGTATTTACATTCATTTGAAGCGAATAAGAGGTATACATGACACTTCGCAATGAGTAACATATCTTATCATGAAACGTAGAAATGAGATGCGATATCGCGTTTTAAGAAGCATTAGAACTCTATTGCTACGATACGTAGACATCTGCAAACGCTATTTCCTTGAATGGTAGTGTCGCATTACATTCATTCGAAGTAAATACGAGGTTTACATGACACTTCGCAATGACTATTATATCTTATCATGAAACTCAGAAAAGGGATGCGATATCGCGTTTCAAGAAGCATTAGAACTCTATTGCTACGATACGTAGACATCTGCAAACGATATTTCCATGAAAGGAAGTGTCGCATTTACACTCTTTTGAGGTGAATACGAGGTTTACATGACACTTCGCAATAAATATTATATCTTATCATGAAACTCAGGAAGGAGATGCGATATCGCGTTTCAAGAAGCATTAGAACTCTATTGCTACGATACGTAGACATCTGCAAACGCTATTTCCTTGAAAGGAAGTGCCGCATTTACATTCATTTGAAGTAAATACGAGGTTTACATGACACTTCGCAATGAAAGTTATATCTTATCATGAAACATGGATGTGAAATGCGATATCGCATTTTATGAAGCATTAGATCTCTATTGCTACGATACGTAGACATCTGCAAACGCTATTTCCATGCAAGGAACTGTCGCATCTACACTCTTTTGAAGTGAATACGAGGTTTACATGACACTTCGCAATGAGTGTTATATCTTATCATGAAACATAGAAGTGAAATGCGATATCGCGTTTTAAGAAGCATTAGAACCCTATTGCTACGATACGTAGACATCTGCAAACGCTATTTCCTTGCAAGGAAGTGTCGCATTTACACTCTTTTGAAGTGAATACGAGGTTTACATGGCACTTCGCAATGAATATTATATCTTATCATGAAACTCAAAAAAGAGATGCGATATCGCGTTTCAAGAAGCATTAGAACTCTATTGCTACGATACGTAGACATCTGCAAACGCTATTTACTTGAAAGGAAGTGTCGCATTTACATTCATTTGAAGTAAATACAAGGTTTACATGACACTTCGCAATGAATGTTATATCTTATCGTGAAACATAGATGTGAAATGCGATATCTCGTTTTAAGAAGCATTTGAACTCTATTGCTTCGATTCGTAGATATCTGCGAACGCTAATTCCTTGAAAGGAAGTGTCGCATTTACATTCATTTGAAGTAAATACGAGGTTTACATGACACTTCGCAATGAATGTTATATCTTATCATGAAACATAGATGTGAAATGCGATATCGCGTTTTAAGAAGCATTAGAACTCTATTGCTACGATACGTAGACATCTGCAAACGCTATTTCCTTGCAAGGAAGTGTTGTATTTACATTCATTTGAAGCGAATAAGAGGTATACATGACACTTCGCAATGAGTAACATATCTTATCATGAAACGTAGAAATGAGATGCGATATCGCGTTTTAAGAAGCATTAGAACTCTATTGCTACGATACGTAGACATCTGCAAACGCTATTTCCTTGAATGGTAGTGTCGCATTACATTCATTCGAAGTAAATACGAGGTTTACATGACACTTCGCAATGACTATTATATCTTATCATGAAACTCAGAAAAGGGATGCGATATCGCGTTTCAAGAAGCATTAGAACTCTATTGCTACGATACGTAGACATCTGCAAACGATATTTCCATGAAAGGAAGTGTCGCATTTACACTCTTTTGAGGTGAATACGAGGTTTACATGACACTTCGCAATAAATATTATATCTTATCATGAAACTCAGAAAGGAGATGCGATATCGCGTTTCAAGAAGCATTAGAACTCTATTGCTACGATACGTAGACATCTGCAAACGCTATTTCCTTGAAAGGAAGTGTCGCATTTACATTCATTTGAAGTAAATACGAGGTTTACATGACACTTCGCAATGAATGTTATATCTTATCATGAAACATAGATGTGAAATTCGATATCGCGTTTTATGAAGCATTAGAACTCTATTGCTACGATACGTAGACATCTGCAAACGCTAATTCCTTGCAAGGAACTGTCGCATTTACACTCTTTTGAAGTGAATACGAGGTTTACATGACACTTCGCAATGAATGTTATATCTTATCATGAAACATAGAAGTGAAATGCGATATCGCGTTTTAAGAAGCATTAGAACTCTCTTGCTACGATACGTAGACATCTGCAAACGCCATTTCTTTGCAAGGAAGTGTCGCATTTACACTCTTTTATAGTGAATACGAGGTTTACATGACACTTCGCAATGAATATTATATCTTATCATGAAACTCAGAAAAGAGATGCGATATCGCGTTTTATGAAGCATTAGAACTCTATTGCTACGATACGTAGACATCTGCAAACGCTATTTCCTTGCAAGGAAGTGTCGCACTTACACTCTTTTGAAGTGAATACGAGGTTTACATGACACTTCGCAATGAATATTATATCTTATCATGAAACTCAGAAAAGAGATGCCATATCGCGTTTCAAGAAGCATTAGAACTCTATTGCTACGATACGTAGACATCTGCAAACGCTAACTCCTTGAAAGGAAGTGTCGCATTTACATTCATTTGAAGTAAATACGAGGTTTACATGACACTTCGCAATGAATGTTATATCTTATCATGAAACATAGAAGTGAAATGCGATATCGCGTTTTATGAAGCATTAGAACTCTATTGCTACGATACGTAGACATCTGCAAACGCTATTTCCTTGAGAGGAAGTGTCGCATTTACATTCATTTGAAGTAAATACGAGGTATACATGACACTTCGCAATGAATGTTATATCTTATCATGAAACATAGAAGTGAAATGCGATATCGCGTTTTAAGAAGCATTAGAACTCTATTGCTACGATACGAAGACATCTGCAAACGCTATTTCCTTGAAAGGAAGTGTCGCATTTACATTCATTCGAAGTAAACACGAGATTTACGTGACACTTCGCAACGAATGTTATATCTTATTATGAAACATAGAAATTAGATGCGATATCGCGTTTTAAGAAGCATTAGATCTCTATTGCTACGATACGTAGACATCTGCAAATGCTACTTCCTTGAAAGGAAGTGTCGCATTTACACTCTTTTGAAGTGAATACGATGTTTACATGACACTTCGCAATGAATAACATATCTTATCATGTAACGTAGAAATGAGATGCGATATCGCGTTTTAAGAAGCATTAGAACTCTATTGCTACGATACGTAGACATCTGCAAACGCTATTTCCTTGAAAGGTAGTGTCGCATTACATTCATTCGAAGTAAATACGAGGTTTACATGGCACTTCGCAATGAATGTTATATCTTATCATGAAACATAGAAATGAGATGTGATGTCGCGTTTTAAGAAGCATTAGAACTCTATTGCTACGATACGTAGACATCTGGAAACGCTATTTCCTTGCAAGGAAGTGTCGCATCTACACTCTTTTGAAGTGAATACGAGGTTTACATGACACTTCGCAATGAATATTATATCTTATCATGAAACATAGAAATGAGATGCGATATCTCGTTTTAAGAAGCATTTGAACTCTATTGCTTCGATTCGTAGATATCTGCAAACGCTAATTCCTTGAAAGGAAGTGTCGCATTTACATTCATTTGAAGTAAATACGAGGTTTACATGACACTTCGCAATGAATGTTATATCTTATCAAAAAACGTAGAAATGAGATGCGATATCGCGTTTTAAGGAGCATTAGAACTCTATTGCTACGATACGTAGGCATCTGCAAACGCTAATTCCTTGAAAGGAAGTGTCGCATTTACATTCATTTGAAGTGAGTACGAGGTATACATGACACTTCGCAAGGAATAATATATCTTATCATAAAACTCAGAAATGGGATGCGATATCGCGTTTTAAGAGGCATTAGAACTCTATTGCTACGATACGTAGACATCTGCAAACGCTATTTCCTTGCAAGGAAGTGTCGCATTTAAATTCATTGGAAGTAAATACGAGGTTTACATGACACTTCGCAATGAATGTTATATCTTATCATGAAACATAGATGTGAAATGCGATATCGCATTTTATGAAGCATTAGAACTCTATTGCTACGATACGTAGACATAGGCAAACGCTATTTCTATGCAAGGAACTGTCGCATCTACACTCTTTTGAAGTGAAAACGAGGTTTACATGACTCTTCGCAATGAGTGTTATATCTTATCATGAAACATAGAAGTGAAATGCGATATCGCGTTTTAAGAAGCATTAGAACCCTATTGCTACGATACGTAGACATCTGCAAACGCTATTTCCTTGCAAGGAAGTGTCGCATTTACACTCTTTTGAAGTGAATACGAGGTTTGCATGACACTTCGCAATGAATATTATATCTTATCATGAAACTCAAAAAAGAGATGCGATATCGCGTTTCAAGAAGCATTAGAACTCTATTGCTACGATACGTAGACATCTGCAAACGCTATTTACTTGAAAGGAAGTGTCGCATTTACATTCATTTGAAGTAAATACAAGGTTTACATGACACTTCGCAATGAATGTTATATCTTATCGTGAAACATAGATGTGAAATGCGATATCGCGTTTTATGAAGCATTAGAACTCTATTGCTACGATACGTAGACATCTGCAAACGCTATTTCCTTGAGAGGAAGTGTCGCATTTACATTCATTTGAAGTAAATACGAGGTTTACATGACACTTCGCAATGAATGTCATATCTTATCATGAAACTCAGAAAAGAGATGCGATATCGCGTTTCAAGAAGCATTAGAACTCTATTGCTACGATACGTAGACATCTGCAAACGCTAGTTCCTTGCAAGGAAGTGCTGCATTTACATTCATTTGAAGAGAATACGAGGTATACGTGACACTTCGCAATGAATAATATCTCTTATCATAAAACTCAGAAATGGGATGCGATATCGCGTTTTAAGAAGCATTAGAACTCTATTGCTACGATACGTAGACATCTGCAAACGCTATTTCCTTGAAAGGAAGTGTCGCATTTACATTCATTTGAAGTAAATACGAGGTTTACATGACACTTCGCAATGAATGTTATATCTTATCATGAAACATAGATGTGAAATGCGATATCGCATTTTATGAAGCATTAGAACTCTATTGCTACGATACGTAGACATCTGCAAACGCTATCTCCATGCAAGGAACTGTCGCATCTACACTCTTTTGAAGTGAATACGAGGTTTACATGACACTTCGCAATGAGTGTTATATCTTATCATGAAACATAAAAGTGAAATGCGATATCGCGTTTTAAGAAGCATTAGAACCCTATTGCTACGATACGTAGACATCTGCAAACGCTATTTCCTTGCAAGGAAGTGTCGCATTTACACTCTTTTGAAGTGAATACGAGGTTTACATGACACTTCGCAATGAATATTATATCTTATCATGAAACTCAAAAAAGAGATGCGATATCGCGTTTCAAGAAGCATTAGAACTCTATTGCTACGATACGTAGACATCTGCAAACGCTATTTACTTGAAAGGAAGTGTCGCATTTACATTCATTTGAAGTAAGTACAAGGTTTACATGACATTTCGCAATGAATGTTATATCTTATCGTGAAACATAGATGTGAAATGCGATATCGCGTTTTATGAAGCTTTAGAACTCTATTGCTACGACACGTAGACATCTGCAAACGCTATTTCCTTGCAAGGAAGTGTTGTATTTACATTCATTTGAAGCGAATAAGAGGTATACATGACACTTCGCAATGAATAACATATCTTATCATGAAACGTAGAAATGAGATGCGATATCGCGTTTTAAGAAGCATTAGAACTCTATTGCTACGATACGTAGACATCTGCAAACGCTATTTCCTTGCAAAGAAGTGTCGCATTTACACTCTTTTGAAGTGAATACGAGGTTTACATGACACTTCGCAATGAATGTTATGTCTTATCATGAAACATAGAAATGAGATGCGATATCGCGTTTTAAGAAGCATTAGATCTCTATTGCTACGATACGTAGACATCTGCAAACGCTACTTCCTTGGAAGGAAGTGTCGCATTTACACTCTTTTGAAGTGAATACGATGTTTACATGACACTTCGCAATGAATATTATATCTTTTCATGAAACATAGAAATGAGATGCGATATCCCGTTTTAAGAAGCATTAGAACTCTATTGCTACGATACGTTGACATCTGCAAACAATATTTCCTTGAAAGGAAGTGTCGCATTTACATTCATTTGAAGTAAATACGAGGTTTACATGACACTTCGCAATGAATGTTATATCTTATCATGAAACGTAGATGTGAAATGCGATATCGCGTTTTGAGAAGAATTAGGATTCTATTGCTTCGATACGTAGACATCTGCAAACGCTTTTTCCTTGCAAGGAAGTGTCGCATTTACACTCTTTTGAAGTGAATACGAGGTTTACATGACACATCGCAATGAATATTATATCTTATCATAAAACTCAAAAAAGAGATGCGATATCGCGTTTCAAGAAGCATTAGAAATCTATTGCTACGATACGTAGACATCTGCAAACCCTATTTCCTTGCAAGGATGTGTCGCATTTACACTCTTTTGAAGTGAATACGAGGTTTACATGACACATCGCAATGAATATTATATCTTATCATAAAACTCAAAAAATAGATGCGATATCGCGTTTCAAGAAGCATTAGAAATCTATTGCTACGATACGTAGACATCTGCAAACGCTAATTCCTTGAAAGGAAGTGTCGCATTTACGCTCTTTTGAAGTGAATACGAGGTTTACATGACACTTTGCAATGAATGTTATATCATATCTAGAAACATGGATGTGAAATGCGATATCGCGTTTTAAGAAGCATTAGAACTCTATTGCTACGATACGTAGACATCTGCAAACGCTATTTCCTTGCAAGGAAGTGTCGCATTTGCACTCTTTTGAAGAGAATACGAGTTTTACATAACACTTCGCAATGAATGTTATATCTTACCATGAAACATAGAAGTGAAATGCGATATCGCGTTTTAAGAAGCATTAGAACCCTATTGCTACGATACGTAGACATCTGCAAACGCTATTTCCTTGCAAGGAAGTGTCGCATTTACACTCTTTTGAAGTGAATACGAGGTTTACATGGCACTTCGCAATGAATATTATATCTTATCATGAAACTCAAAAAAGAGATGCGATATCGCGTTTCAAGAAGCATTAGAACTCTATTGCTACGATACGTAGACATCTGCAAACGCTATTTACTTGAAAGGAAGTGTCGCATTTACATTCATTTGAAGTAAATACAAGGTTTACATGACACTTCGCAATGAATGTTATATCTTATCGTGAAACATAGATGTGAAATGCGATATCTCGTTTTAAGAAGCATTTGAACTCTATTGCTTCGATTCGTAGATATCTGCGAACGCTAATTCCTTGAAAGGAAGTGTCGCATTTACATTCATTTGAAGTAAATACGAGGTTTACATGACACTTCGCAATGAATGTTATATCTTATCATGAAACATAGATGTGAAATGCGATATCGCGTTTTAAGAAGCATTAGAACTCTATTGCTACGATACGTAGACATCTGCAAACGCTATTTCCTTGCAAGGAAGTGTTGTATTTACATTCATTTGAAGCGAATAAGAGGTATACATGACACTTCGCAATGAGTAACATATCTTATCATGAAACGTAGAAATGAGATGCGATATCGCGTTTTAAGAAGCATTAGAACTCTATTGCTACGATACGTAGACATCTGCAAACGCTATTTCCTTGAATGGTAGTGTCGCATTACATTCATTCGAAGTAAATACGAGGTTTACATGACACTTCGCAATGACTATTATATCTTATCATGAAACTCAGAAAAGGGATGCGATATCGCGTTTCAAGAAGCATTAGAACTCTATTGCTACGATACGTAGACATCTGCAAACGATATTTCCATGAAAGGAAGTGTCGCATTTACACTCTTTTGAGGTGAATACGAGGTTTACATGACACTTCGCAATAAATATTATATCTTATCATGAAACTCAGAAAGGAGATGCGATATCGCGTTTCAAGAAGCATTAGAACTCTATTGCTACGATACGTAGACATCTGCAAACGCTATTTCCTTGAAAGGAAGTGTCGCATTTACATTCATTTGAAGTAAATACGAGGTTTACATGACACTTCGCAATGAATGTTATATCTTATCATGAAACATAGATGTGAAATTCGATATCGCGTTTTATGAAGCATTAGAACTCTATTGCTACGATACGTAGACATCTGCAAACGCTAATTCCTTGCAAGGAACTGTCGCATTTACACTCTTTTGAAGTGAATACGAGGTTTACATGACACTTCGCAATGAATGTTATATCTTATCATGAAACATAGAAGTGAAATGCGATATCGCGTTTTAAGAAGCATTAGAACTCTCTTGCTACGATACGTAGACATCTGCAAACGCCATTTCTTTGCAAGGAAGTGTCGCATTTACACTCTTTTATAGTGAATACGAGGTTTACATGACACTTCGCAATGAATATTATATCTTATCATGAAACTCAGAAAAGAGATGCGATATCGCGTTTTATGAAGCATTAGAACTCTATTGCTACGATACGTAGACATCTGCAAACGCTATTTCCTTGCAAGGAAGTGTCGCACTTACACTCTTTTGAAGTGAATACGAGGTTTACATGACACTTCGCAATGAATATTATATCTTATCATGAAACTCAGAAAAGAGATGCCATATCGCGTTTCAAGAAGCATTAGAACTCTATTGCTACGATACGTAGACATCTGCAAACGCTAACTCCTTGAAAGGAAGTGTCGCATTTACATTCATTTGAAGTAAATACGAGGTTTACATGACACTTCGCAATGAATGTTATATCTTATCATGAAACATAGAAGTGAAATGCGATATCGCGTTTTATGAAGCATTAGAACTCTATTGCTACGATACGTAGACATCTGCAAACGCTATTTCCTTGAGAGGAAGTGTCGCATTTACATTCATTTGAAGTAAATACGAGGTATACATGACACTTCGCAATGAATGTTATATCTTATCATGAAACATAGAAGTGAAATGCGATATCGCGTTTTAAGAAGCATTAGAACTCTATTGCTACGATACGAAGACATCTGCAAACGCTATTTCCTTGAAAGGAAGTGTCGCATTTACATTCATTCGAAGTAAACACGAGATTTACGTGACACTTCGCAACGAATGTTATATCTTATTATGAAACATAGAAATTAGATGCGATATCGCGTTTTAAGAAGCATTAGATCTCTATTGCTACGATACGTAGACATCTGCAAACGCTACTTCCTTGAAAGGAAGTGTCGCATTTACACTCTTTTGAAGTGAATACGATGTTTACATGACACTTCGCAATGAATAACATATCTTATCATGTAACGTAGAAATGAGATGCGATATCTCGTTTTAAGAAGCATTAGAACTCTATTGCTACGATACGTAGACATCTGCAAACGCTATTTCCTTGAAAGGTAGTGTCGCATTACATTCATTCGAAGTAAATACGAGGTTTACATGGCACTTCGCAATGAATGTTATATCTTATCATGAAACATAGAAATGAGATGCGATGTCGCGTTTTAAGAAGCATTAGAACTCTATTGCTACGATACGTAGACATCTGGAAACGCTATTTCCTTGCAAGGAAGTGTCGCATCTACACTCTTTTGAAGTGAATACGAGGTTTACATGACACTTCGCAATGAATATTATATCTTATCAAAAAACGTAGAAATGAGATGCGATATCGCGTTTTAAGGAGCATTAGAACTCTATTGCTACGATACGTAGGCATCTGCAAACGCTAATTCCTTGAAAGGAAGTGTCGCATTTACATTCATTTGAAGTGAGTACGAGGTATACATGACACTTCGCAAGGAATAATATATCTTATCATAAAACTCAGAAATGGGATGCGATATCGCGTTTTAAGAGGCATTAGAACTCTATTGCTACGATACGTAGACATCTGCAAACGCTATTTCCTTGCAAGGAAGTGTCGCATTTAAATTCATTGGAAGTAAATACGAGGTTTACATGACACTTCGCAATGAATGTTATATCTTATCATGAAACATAGATGTGAAATGCGATATCGCATTTTATGAAGCATTAGAACTCTATTGCTACGATACGTAGACATCGGCAAACGCTATTTCTATGCAAGGAACTGTCGCATCTACACACTTTTGAAGTGAAAACGAGGTTTACATGACTCTTCGCAATGAGTGTTATATCTTATCATGAAACATAGAAGTGAAATGCGATATCGCGTTTTAAGAAGCATTAGAACCCTATTGCTACGATACGTAGACATCTGCAAACGCTATTTCCTTGCAAGGAAGTGTCGCATTTACACTCTTTTGAAGTGAATACGAGGTTTGCATGACACTTCGCAATGAATATTATATCTTATCATGAAACTCAAAAAAGAGATGCGATATCGCGTTTCAAGAAGCATTAGAACTCTATTGCTACGATACGTAGACATCTGCAAACGCTATTTACTTGAAAGGAAGTGTCGCATTTACATTCATTTGAAGTAAATACAAGGTTTACATGACACTTCGCAATGAATGTTATATCTTATCGTGAAACATAGATGTGAAATGCGATATCGCGTTTTATGAAGCATTAGAACTCTATTGCTACGATACGTAGACATCTGCAAACGCTATTTCCTTGAGAGGAAGTGTCGCATTTACATTCATTTGAAGTAAATACGAGGTTTACATGACACTTCGCAATGAATGTCATATCTTATCATGAAACTCAGAAAAGAGATGCGATATCGCGTTTCAAGAAGCATTAGAACTCTATTGCTACGATACGTAGACATCTGCAAACGCTAGTTCCTTGCAAGGAAGTGCTGCATTTACATTCATTTGAAGAGAATACGAGGTATACGTGACACTTCGCAATGAATAATATCTCTTATCATAAAACTCAGAAATGGGATGCGATATCGCGTTTTAAGAAGCATTAGAACTCTATTGCTACGATACGTAGACATCTGCAAACGCTATTTCCTTGAAAGGAAGTGTCGCATTTACATTCATTTGAAGTAAATACGAGGTTTACATGACACTTCGCAATGAATGTTATATCTTATCATGAAACATAGATGTGAAATGCGATATCGCATTTTATGAAGCATTAGAACTCTATTGCTACGATACGTAGACATCTGCAAACGCTATCTCCATGCAAGGAACTGTCGCATCTACACTCTTTTGAAGTGAATACGAGGTTTACATGACACTTCGCAATGAGTGTTATATCTTATCATGAAACATAAAAGTGAAATGCGATATCGCGTTTTAAGAAGCATTAGAACCCTATTGCTACGATACGTAGACATCTGCAAACGCTATTTCCTTGCAAGGAAGTGTCGCATTTACACTCTTTTGAAGTGAATACGAGGTTTACATGACACTTCGCAATGAATATTATATCTTATCATGAAACTCAAAAAAGAGATGCGATATCGCGTTTCAAGAAGCATTAGAACTCTATTGCTACGATACGTAGACATCTGCAAACGCTATTTACTTGAAAGGAAGTGTCGCATTTACATTCATTTGAAGTAAGTACAAGGTTTACATGACATTTCGCAATGAATGTTATATCTTATCGTGAAACATAGATGTGAAATGCGATATCGCGTTTTATGAAGCTTTAGAACTCTATTGCTACGACACGTAGACATCTGCAAACGCTATTTCCTTGCAAGGAAGTGTTGTATTTACATTCATTTGAAGCGAATAAGAGGTATACATGACACTTCGCAATGAATAACATATCTTATCATGAAACGTAGAAATGAGATGCGATATCGCGTTTTAAGAAGCATTAGAACTCTATTGCTACGATACGTAGACATCTGCAAACGCTATTTCCTTGCAAAGAAGTGTCGCATTTACACTCTTTTGAAGTGAATACGAGGTTTACATGACACTTCGCAATGAATGTTATGTCTTATCATGAAACATAGAAATGAGATGCGATATCGCGTTTTAAGAAGCATTAGATCTCTATTGCTACGATACGTAGACATCTGCAAACGCTACTTCCTTGGAAGGAAGTGTCGCATTTACACTCTTTTGAAGTGAATACGATGTTTACATGACACTTCGCAATGAATATTATATCTTTTCATGAAACATAGAAATGAGATGCGATATCCCGTTTTAAGAAGCATTAGAACTCTATTGCTACGATACGTTGACATCTGCAAACAATATTTCCTTGAAAGGAAGTGTCGCATTTACATTCATTTGAAGTAAATACGAGGTTTACATGACACTTCGCAATGAATGTTATATCTTATCATGAAACGTAGATGTGAAATGCGATATCGCGTTTTGAGAAGAATTAGGATTCTATTGCTTCGATACGTAGACATCTGCAAACGCTTTTTCCTTGCAAGGAAGTGTCGCATTTACACTCTTTTGAAGTGAATACGAGGTTTACATGACACATCGCAATGAATATTATATCTTATCATAAAACTCAAAAAAGAGATGCGATATCGCGTTTCAAGAAGCATTAGAAATCTATTGCTACGATACGTAGATATCTGCAAACCCTATTTCCTTGCAAGGATGTGTCGCATTTACACTCTTTTGAAGTGAATACGAGGTTTACATGACACATCGCAATGAATATTATATCTTATCATAAAACTCAAAAAATAGATGCGATATCGCGTTTCAAGAAGCATTAGAAATCTATTGCTACGATACGTAGACATCTGCAAACGCTAATTCCTTGAAAGGAAGTGTCGCATTTACGCTCTTTTGAAGTGAATACGAGGTTTACATGACACTTTGCAATGAATGTTATATCATATCTAGAAACATGGATGTGAAATGCGATATCGCGTTTTAAGAAGCATTAGAACTCTATTGCTACGATACGTAGACATCTGCAAACGCTATTTCCTTGCAAGGAAGTGTTGTACTTACACTCTTTTGAAGTGAATACGAGGTTTACATGACACTTCGCAATGAATGTTATATCTTATCATGAAACATAGAAACGAGATGCGATATCGCGTTTTAAGAAGCATTAGAAATCTATTGCTACGATACGTAGACATCTGCAAACGCTAATTCCTTGCAAGGTAGTGTCGCATTTACACTCTTTTGAAGTGAATACGGGGTATACATGACACTTCGCAATGAATAACATATCTTATCATGAAACTCAGATAATGAGATGCGATATCGCGTTTTAAGAAGCATTAGAACTCTATTGCTACGATACGTAGACATCTGTAAACGCTATTTCCTTGAAAGCAAGTGTCGCATTTACATTCATTTGAAGTAAATACGAGGTTTACATGACACTTCGCAATGAATGTTATATCTTATCATGAAACATAAATGTGAAATGCGATATCGCGTTTTAAGAAGAATTAGAACTCTATTGCTTCGATACGTAGACATCTGCAAACGCTATTTCCTTGCAAGGAACTGTCGCATTTACACTCTTTTGAAGTGAATACGAGGTTTACATGACACTTCGCAATAAATGATATATCTTATTATGAAACATAGAAATTAGATGCGATATCGCGTATTAAGAAGCATTAGATCTCTATTGCTACGATACGTAGACATCTGCAAACGCTACTTCCTTGAAAGGAAGTGTCGCATTTACACTCATTTGAAGTGAATACGATGTTTACATGACACTTCGCAATGAATATTATATCGTATCATGAAACATAGAAATGAGATGCGATATCGCGTCTTAAGAAGCATTAGAACTCTATTGCTACGATACGTAGACATCTGCAAACGCTATTTCCTTGAAAGGAAGTGTCGCATTTACATTCATTTGAAGTAAATACGAGGTTTACATGACACTTCGCAATGAATGTTATATCTTATCATGAAACGTAGATGTGAAATGCGATATCGCGTTTTAAGAAGAATTAGAACTCTATTGCTTCGATACGTAGACATCTGCAAACGCTTTTTCCTTGCAAGGAAGTGTCGCATTTACACTCTTTTGAAGTGAATACGAGGTTTGCATGACACATCGGAATGAATATTATATCTTATCATAAAACTCAAAAAAGCGATGCGATATCGCGTTTCAAGAAGCATTAGAAATCTATTGCTACGATACGTAGACATCTGCAAACGCTATTTCCTTGAAAGGAAGTGTCGCATTTACATTCATTTGAAGTAAATACGAGGTTTACATGACACTTCACAATGAATGTTATATCTTAACATGAAACATAGATGTGAAATGCTATATCGCGTTTTATGAAGCATTAGAACTCTATTGCTACGATACGTAGACATCTGCAAACGCTATTTCCTTGCAAGGAAGTGTCGCATTTACACTCTTTTGAAGTGAATACGAGGTTTACATGACACTTCGCAATGAATATTACATCTTATCATGAAACATAGAAATGTGATGCGATATCGCGTTTTAAGAAGCATCTGAACTCTATTGCATCGATACGTAGACATCTGCAAACGCTATTTCCTTGCAAGGATGTGTCGCATTTACACTCTTTTGAAGTGAAAACGAGGTTTACATGACACTTCGCAATGAATGTTATATCTTATCATGAAACATAGATGTGAAATTCGATATCGCGTTTTAAGAAGAATTAGAACTCTATTGCTACGATACGTAGACATCTGCAAACGCTATTTCCTTGCAAGGAACTGTCGCATTTACACTCTTTTGAAGTGAATACAAGGTTTACATGACACTTCGCAATGAATAACATATCTTATCATGAAACTCAGAAATGAGATGCGATATCGCGTTTTAAGAAGCATTAGAACTCTATTGCTACGATACGTAGACATCTGCAAACGCTATTTCCTTGCAAGGATGTGTTGTATTTACATTCATTTGAAGTGAATAAGAGGTATACATGACACTTCGCAATGAATAACATATCTTATCATCAAACATAGAAATGAGATGCGATATCGCGTTTTAAGAAGCATTAGAACTCTATTGCGACGATACGTAGACATCTGCAAACGCTAATTCCTTGCAAGGAAGTGTCGCATTTACTCTCTTTTGAAGTGAATACGGGGTATACATGACACTTCGCAATGAATGTTATATCTTATCATCAAACATAGAAATGAGATGCGATATCGCGTTTTAAGAAGCATTAGAACTCTATTGCGACGATACGTAGACATCTGCAAACGCTAATTCCTTGCAAGGAAGTGTCGCATTTACTCTCTTTTGAAGTGAATACGGGGTATACATGACACTTCGCAATGAACATTATATCTTATCATGAAACTCAGAAAAGAGATGCGATATCGCGTTTTAAGAAGCATTAGAACTCTATTGCTACGATACGTAGACATCTGCAAACGCTATTTCCTTGCAAGGAAGTATCGCATTTACACTCTTTTGAAGTGAATACGAGGTTTACATAACACTTCGCAATGAATATTATATCTTATCATGAAACTCAGAAAAGAGATGCGATATCGCGTTTCAAGAAGCATTAGAACTCTATTGCTACGATACGTTGACATCTGCAAACGCTATTTCCTTGCAAGGAACTGTCGCATTTACACTCTTTTGAAGTGAATACGAGGTTTACATGACACATCGCAATGAATATTATATCTTATCATAAAACTCAAAAAAGAGATGCGATATCGCGTTTCAAGAAGCATTAGAAATCTATTGCTACGATACGTAGATATCTGCAAACCCTATTTCCTTGCAAGGATGTGTCGCATTTACACTCTTTTGAAGTGAATACGAGGTTTACATGACACATCGCAATGAATATTATATCTTATCATAAAACTCAAAAAATAGATGCGATATCGCGTTTCAAGAAGCATTAGAAATCTATTGCTACGATACGTAGACATCTGCAAACGCTAATTCCTTGAAAGGAAGTGTCGCATTTACGCTCTTTTGAAGTGAATACGAGGTTTACATGACACTTTGCAATGAATGTTATATCATATCTAGAAACATGGATGTGAAATGCGATATCGCGTTTTAAGAAGCATTAGAACTCTATTGCTACGATACGTAGACATCTGCAAACGCTATTTCCTTGCAAGGAAGTGTTGTACTTACACTCTTTTGAAGTGAATACGAGGTTTACATGACACTTCGCAATGAATGTTATATCTTATCATGAAACATAGAAACGAGATGCGATATCGCGTTTTAAGAAGCATTAGAAATCTATTGCTACGATACGTAGACATCTGCAAACGCTAATTCCTTGCAAGGTAGTGTCGCATTTACACTCTTTTGAAGTGAATACGGGGTATACATGACACTTCGCAATGAATAACATATCTTATCATGAAACTCAGATAATGAGATGCGATATCGCGTTTTAAGAAGCATTAGAACTCTATTGCTACGATACGTAGACATCTGTAAACGCTATTTCCTTGAAAGCAAGTGTCGCATTTACATTCATTTGAAGTAAATACGAGGTTTACATGACACTTCGCAATGAATGTTATATCTTATCATGAAACATAAATGTGAAATGCGATATCGCGTTTTAAGAAGAATTAGAACTCTATTGCTTCGATACGTAGACATCTGCAAACGCTATTTCCTTGCAAGGAACTGTCGCATTTACACTCTTTTGAAGTGAATACGAGGTTTACATGACACTTCGCAATAAATGATATATCTTATTATGAAACATAGAAATTAGATGCGATATCGCGTATTAAGAAGCATTAGATCTCTATTGCTACGATACGTAGACATCTGCAAACGCTACTTCCTTGAAAGGAAGTGTCGCATTTACACTCATTTGAAGTGAATACGATGTTTACATGACACTTCGCAATGAATATTATATCGTATCATGAAACATAGAAATGAGATGCGATATCGCGTCTTAAGAAGCATTAGAACTCTATTGCTACGATACGTAGACATCTGCAAACGCTATTTCCTTGAAAGGAAGTGTCGCATTTACATTCATTTGAAGTAAATACGAGGTTTACATGACACTTCGCAATGAATGTTATATCTTATCATGAAACGTAGATGTGAAATGCGATATCGCGTTTTAAGAAGAATTAGAACTCTATTGCTTCGATACGTAGACATCTGCAAACGCTTTTTCCTTGCAAGGAAGTGTCGCATTTACACTCTTTTGAAGTGAATACGAGGTTTGCATGACACATCGGAATGAATATTATATCTTATCATAAAACTCAAAAAAGCGATGCGATATCGCGTTTCAAGAAGCATTAGAAATCTATTGCTACGATACGTAGACATCTGCAAACGCTATTTCCTTGAAAGGAAGTGTCGCATTTACATTCATTTGAAGTAAATACGAGGTTTACATGACACTTCACAATGAATGTTATATCTTAACATGAAACATAGATGTGAAATGCTATATCGCGTTTTATGAAGCATTAGAACTCTATTGCTACGATACGTAGACATCTGCAAACGCTATTTCCTTGCAAGGAAGTGTCGCATTTACACTCTTTTGAAGTGAATACGAGGTTTACATGACACTTCGCAATGAATATTACATCTTATCATGAAACATAGAAATGTGATGCGATATCGCGTTTTAAGAAGCATCTGAACTCTATTGCATCGATACGTAGACATCTGCAAACGCTATTTCCTTGCAAGGATGTGTCGCATTTACACTCTTTTGAAGTGAAAACGAGGTTTACATGACACTTCGCAATGAATGTTATATCTTATCATGAAACATAGATGTGAAATTCGATATCGCGTTTTAAGAAGAATTAGAACTCTATTGCTACGATACGTAGACATCTGCAAACGCTATTTCCTTGCAAGGAACTGTCGCATTTACACTCTTTTGAAGTGAATACAAGGTTTACATGACACTTCGCAATGAATAACATATCTTATCATGAAACTCAGAAATGAGATGCGATATCGCGTTTTAAGAAGCATTAGAACTCTATTGCTACGATACGTAGACATCTGCAAACGCTATTTCCTTGCAAGGATGTGTTGTATTTACATTCATTTGAAGTGAATAAGAGGTATACATGACACTTCGCAATGAATAACATATCTTATCATCAAACATAGAAATGAGATGCGATATCGCGTTTTAAGAAGCATTAGAACTCTATTGCGACGATACGTAGACATCTGCAAACGCTAATTCCTTGCAAGGAAGTGTCGCATTTACTCTCTTTTGAAGTGAATACGGGGTATACATGACACTTCGCAATGAATGTTATATCTTATCATCAAACATAGAAATGAGATGCGATATCGCGTTTTAAGAAGCATTAGAACTCTATTGCGACGATACGTAGACATCTGCAAACGCTAATTCCTTGCAAGGAAGTGTCGCATTTACTCTCTTTTGAAGTGAATACGGGGTATACATGACACTTCGCAATGAACATTATATCTTATCATGAAACTCAGAAAAGAGATGCGATATCGCGTTTTAAGAAGCATTAGAACTCTATTGCTACGATACGTAGACATCTGCAAACGCTATTTCCTTGCAAGGAAGTATCGCATTTACACTCTTTTGAAGTGAATACGAGGTTTACATAACACTTCGCAATGAATATTATATCTTATCATGAAACTCAGAAAAGAGATGCGATATCGCGTTTCAAGAAGCATTAGAACTCTATTGCTACGATACGTTGACATCTGCAAACGCTATTTCCTTGCAAGGAACTGTCGCATTTACACTCTTTTGAAGTGAATACGAGGTTTACATGACACTTCGCAATGAATGTTATATCTTATCATGAAACATAGAAGTGAAATGCGATATCGCGTTTTAAGAAGCATTAGAACACTATTGCTATGATACGTAGACATCTGCAAACGCTATTTCCTTGCAAGGAAGTGTCGCATTTACACTCTTTTGAAGTGAATACGAGGTTTACATGACACTTCGCAATGAATGTTATATCTTATCATGAAACATAGAAGTGAAATGCGATATCGCGTTTTAAGAAGCATTAGAACACTATTGCTACGATACGTAGACAACTGCAAACGCTATTTCCTTGCAAGGAAGTGTCGCATTTACACTCTTTTGAAGTGAATACGAGGTTTACATGACACTTCGCAATGAATATTATATCTTATCATGAAACTCAGAAAAGAGATGCGATATCGCGTTTTATGAAGCATTAGAACTCAATTGCTACGATACGTAGACATCTGCAAACGCTATTACTGTGCAAGGAACTGTCGCATTTACACTCTTTTGAAGTGATTACGAGATTTACATGACACTTCGCAATGAATGTTATATCTTATCATGAAACATAGAAGTGAAATGCGATATCGCGTTTTAAGGAGCATTAGAACACAATTGCTACGATACGTAGACATCTGCAAACGCTATTTCCTTGCAAGGAAGTGTCGCATTTACACTCTTTTGAAATGAATACGAGGTTTACATGACACTTCGCAATGAATATTATATCTTATCATGAAACTCGGAAAAGAGATGCAATATCGCGTTTCAAGAAGCATTAGAACTCTATTGCTACGATACGTAGACATCTGCAAACGCTATTTCCTTGAAAGGAAGTGTCGCATTTACATTCATTTGAAGTAAATACGAGGTTTACATGACACTTCGCAATGAATGTTATATCTTATCATGAAACTCAGAAATGAGAGGCGATATCGCGTTTTAAGAAGCATTAGAACTCTATTGCTACGATACGTAGACATCTGCAAACGCTTTTTCCTTGCAAGGAACTGTCGCATTTACACTCTCCTGAAGTGCATACGAGGTTTACATGACACTTCGCAATGAATGTTATATCTTATCATGAAAGATAGAAGTGAAATGCGATATCGCGTTCTAAGAAGCATTAGTACTCTATTGCTACGATACGTTGACGTCTTCAAACGCTATTTCCTTGCAGGGAAGTGTCGCATTTACACTCTTTTGAAGTGAATACGAGGTTTACATGACACATCGCAATGAATATTATATCTTATAATGAAACTCAGAAAAGAGATGCGATATCGCGTTTTAAGAAGCATAGAACTCTATTGCTACGATACGTAGACATCTGCAAACGCTACTTCCTTGCAAGGAAGTGTCGCATTTACACACTTATGAAATGAATACGAGGTTTACATGACACTTCGCAATGAATGTTATATCTTATCATGAAACATAGGAGTGAAATGCGATATCGCGTTTTAAGAAGCATTAGAACTCTATTGCTACGATACGTACACATCTGCAAACGCTATTTCCTTGCAAGGAAGTGTCGCATTTACACTCTTTTGAAGTGAATACGAGGTTTACATGACACTTCGCAATGAATGTTATATCTTATCATGAAACAAAGAAGTGAAATGCGATATCGCGTTTTAAGAAGCATTAGAACTCTATTGCCACGATACGTAGACATCTGCAAACGCTATTTCCTTGCAAGGAACTGTCGCATTTACACTCTCTTGAAGTGAATACGAGGTTTACATGACACTTCGCAATGAATGTTATATCTTATCATGAAACAAAGAAGTGAAATGCGATATCGCGTTTTAAGAAGCATTAGTACTCTATTGCTACGATACGTTGACGTCTTCAAACGCTATTTCCTTGCAAGGAAGTGTCGCATTTACACTCTTTTGAAGTGAATACGAGGTTTACATGACACTTCGCAATGAATATTATATCTTATCATGAAACTCAGAAAAGAGATGCGATATCGCGTTTTATGAAGCATTAGAACTCAATTGCTACGATACGTAGACATCTGCAGACGCTATTTCTGTGCAAGGAACTGTCGCATTTACACTCTTTTGAAGTGATTACGAGATTTACATGACACTTCGCAATGAATGTTATATCTTATCATGAAACATAGAAGTGAAATGCGATATCGCGTTTTAAGAAGCATTAGAACACTATTTCTACGATACGTAGACATCTGCAAACGCTATTTCCTTGCAAGGAAGTGTCGGATTTACACTCTTTTGAAATGAATACGAGGTTTACATGACACTTCGCAATGAATATTATATCTTATCATGAAACTCGGAAAAGAGATGCAATATCGCGTTTCAAGAAGCATTAGAACTCTATTGCTACGATACGTAGACATCTGCAAACGCTATTTCCTTGAAAGGAAGTGTCGCATTTACATTCATTTGAAGTAAATACGAGGTTTACATGACACTTCGCAATGAATGTTATATCTTATCATGAAACTCAGAAATGAGAGGCGATATCGCGTTTTAAGAAGCATTAGAACTCTATTGCTACGATACGTAGACATCTGCAAACGCTATTTCCTTGCAAGGAACTGTCGCATTTACACTCTCCTGAAGTGCATACGAGGTTTACATGACACTTCGCAATGAATGTTATATCTTATCATGAAAGATAGAAGTGAAATGCGATATCGCGTTCTAAGAAGCATTAGTACTCTATTGCTACGATACGTTGACGTCTTCAAACGCTATTTCCTTGCAGGGAAGTGTCGCATTTACACTCTTTTGAAGTGAATACGAGGTTTGCATGACACATCGCAATGAATATTATATCTTATAATGAAACTCAGAAAAGAGATGCGATATCGCGTTTTAAGAAGCATAGAACTCTATTGCTACGATACGTAGACATCTGCAAACGCTACTTCCTTGCAAGGAAGTGTCGCATTTACACACTTATGAAATGAATACGAGGTTTACATGACACTTCGCAATGAATGTTATATCTTATCATGAAACATAGGAGTGAAATGCGATATCGCGTTTTAAGAAGCATTAGAACTCTATTGCTACGATACGTACACATCTGCAAACGCTATTTCCTTGCAAGGAAGTGTCGCATTTACACTCTTTTGATGTGAATACGAGGTTTACATGACTCTTCGCAATGAATATTATATCTTATCATGAAACTCAGAAAAGGGATGCGATATCGCGTTTTAAGAAGCATAGAACTCTATTGCTACGATACGTAGACATCTGCAAACGCTACTTCCTTGCAAGGAAGTGTCGCATTTACGCTCTTTTGAAATGAATACGAGGTTTACATGACACTTCGCAATGAATGTTATATCTTATCATGAAACATAGAAGTGAAATGCGATATCGCGTTTTAAGAAGCATAAGAACTCTATTGCTACGATACGTAGACATCTGCAAACCCTATTTCCTTGCAAGGATGTGTCGCATTTACACTCTTTTGAAGTGAATACGAGGTTTACATGACACTTCGCAATGAATATTATATCTTATCATGAAACTCAGAAAAGAGATGCGATATCGCGTTTTAAGAAGCATAAGAACTCTATTGCTACGATACGTAGACATTTGCAAACCCTATTTCCTTGCAAGGATGTGTCGCATTTACACTCTTTTGAAGTGAATACGAGGTTTACATGACACTTCGCAATGAATGTTATATCTTATCATGAAACATAGAAGTGAAATGCGATATCGCGTTTTAAGAAGCATTAGGACTCTATTGCTACGATACGTAGACATCTGCAAACGCTATATCCTTGGAAGGAAGTGTCGCATTTACACTCTTTTGAAGTGAATACGAGGTTTACATAACACTTCGCAATGAATGTTATATCTTATCATGAAACATAGAAGTGAAATGCGATATCGCGTTTTAAGAAGCATAAGAACTCTATTGCTACGATACGTAGACATGTGCAAACGCTATTTCCTTGAAAGGAAGTGTCGCATTTACATTCATTTGAAGTAAATACGAGGTTTACATGACACTTCGCAATGAATGTTATATCTTATCATGAAACATAGAAGTGAAATGCGATATCGCGTTTTAAGAAGCATAAGAACTCTATTGCTACGATACGTAGACATCTGCAAACGCTATTTCCTTGCAAGGATGTGTCGCATTTACACTCTCTTGAAGTGAATACGAGGTTTACATGACACTTCGCAATGAATGTTATATCTTATCATGATACATAGAAGTGAAATGCGATATCGCGTTTTAAGAAGCATTAGTACTCTATTGCTACGATACGTTGACGTCTTCAAACGCTATTTCCTTGCAAGGAAGTGTCGCATTTACACTCTTTTGAAGTGAATACGAGGTTTACATGACACATCGCAATGAATATTATATCTTATAATGAAACTCAGAAAAGAGATGCGATATCGTGTTTTAAGAAGCATAGAACTCTATTGCTACGATACGTAGACATCTGCAAACGCTATTTCCTTGCAAGGAACTGTCGCAATTACACTCTTTTGAAGTGAATACGAGGTTTACATGACACTTCGCAATGAATGTTATATCTTATCATGAAACATAGGAGTGAAATGCGATATCGCGTTTTAAGAAGCATTAGAACTCTATTGCTACGATACGTACACATCTGCAAACGCTATTTCCTTGCAAGGAAGTGTCGCATTTACACTCTTTTGAAGTGAATACGAGGTTTACATGACACTTCGCAATGAATGTTATATCTTATCATGAAACAAAGAAGTGAAATGCGATATCGCGTTTTAAGAAGCATTAGAACTCTATTGCTACGATACGTAGACATCTGCAAACGCTATTTCCTTGAAAGGAAGTGTCGCATTTACATTCATTTGAAGTAAATACGAGGTTTACATGACACTTCGCAATGAATGTTATATCTTATCATGAAACTCAGAAATGAGAGGCGATATCGCGTTTTAAGAAGCATTAGAACTCTATTGCTACGATACGTAGACATCTGCAAACGCTATTTCCTTGCAAGGAACTGTCGCATTTACACTCTCTTGAAGTGAATACGAGGTTTACATGACACTTCGCAATGAATGTTATATCTTATCATGAAACAAAGAAGTGAAATGCGATATCGCGTTTTAAGAAGCATTAGTACTCTATTGCTACGATACGTTGACGTCTTCAAACACTATTTCCTTGCAAGGAAGTGTCGCATTTACACTCTTTTGAAGGGAATACGAGGTATACATGACACTTCGCAATGAATATTATATCTTATCATGAAACTCAGAAAAGAGATGCGATATCGCGTTTCAAGAAGCATTAGAACTCTACTGCTACGATACGTAGACATCTGCAAACGCCATTTCCTTGAAAGGAAGTGTCGCATTTACATTCCTTTGAAGTAAATACGAGGTTTACATGACACTTCGCAATGAATGTAATATCATATCATGAAACATAGATGTGAAATTCGATATCGCGTTTTATGAAGCATTAGAACTCTATTGCTACGGTACGTAGACATCTGCAAACGCTATTTCCTTGCAAGGAAGTGTCGCATTTACACTCTTTTGATGTGAATACGAGGTTTACATGACTCTTCGCAATGAATATTATATCTTATCATGAAACTCAGAAAAGGGATGCGATATCGCGTTTTAAGAAGCATAGAACTCTATTGCTACGATACGTAGACATCTGCAAACGCTACTTCCTTGCAAGGAAGTGTCGCATTTACGCTCTTTTGAAATGAATACGAGGTTTACATGACACTTCGCAATGAATGTTATATCTTATCATGAAACATAGAAGTGAAATGCGATATCGCGTTTTAAGAAGCATAAGAACTCTATTGCTACGATACGTAGACATCTGCAAACCCTATTTCCTTGCAAGGATGTGTCGCATTTACACTCTTTTGAAGTGAATACGAGGTTTACATGACACTTCGCAATGAATATTATATCTTATCATGAAACTCAGAAAAGAGATGCGATATCGCGTTTTAAGAAGCATAGAACTCTATTGCTACGATACGTAGACATCTGCAAACGCTACTTCCTTGCAAGGAAGTGTCGCATTTACACTCTTTTGAAATGAATACGAGGTTTACATGACACTTCGCAATGAATGTTATATCTTATCATGAAACATAGAAGTGAAATGCGTTATCGCGTTTTAAGAAGCATAAGAACTCTATTGCTACGATACGTAGACATTTGCAAACCCTATTTCCTTGCAAGGATGTGTCGCATTTACACTCTTTTGAAGTGAATACGAGGTTTACATGACACTTCGCAATGAACATTATATCTTATCATGAAACTCAGAAAAGAGATGCGATATCGCGTTTTAAGAAGCATTAGAACACTATTGCTACGATACGTAGAAATCTGCAAACGCTATTTCCTTGCAAGGAAGTGTCGCATTTACACTCTTTTGAAGTGAATACGAGGTTTACATGACACATCGCAATGAATATTATATCTTATAATGAAACTCAGAAAAGAGATGAGATATCGCGTTTCAAGAAGCATTAGAACTCTATTGCTACGATACGTTGACATCTGCAAACACTATTTCCTTGAAAGGAAGTGTCGCATTTACATTCATTTGAAGTAAATACGAGGTTTACATGACACTTCGCAATGAATGTTATATCTTATCATGAAACTCAGAAATGAGAGGCGATATCGCGTTTTAAGAAGCATTAGAACTCTATTGCTGCGATACGTAGACATCTGCAAACGCTATTTCCTTGCAAGGAACTGTCGCATTTACACTCTCTTGAAGTGAATACGAGGTTTACATGACACTTCGCAATGAATGTTATATCTTATCATGATACATAGAAGTGAAATGCGATATCGCGTTTTAAGAAGCATTAGTACTCTATTGCTACGATACGTTGACGTCTTCAAACGCTATTTCCTTGCAAGGAAGTGTCGCGTTTACACTCTTTTGAAGTGAATACGAGGTTTACATGACACATCGCAATGAATATTATATCTTATAATGAAACTCAGAAAAGAGATGCGATATCGCGTTTTAAGAAGCATAGAACTCTATTGCTACGATACGTAGACATCTGCAAACGCTATTTCCTTGCAAGGAACTGTCGCAATTACACTCTTTTGAAGTGAATACGAGGTTTACATGACACTTCGCAATGAATGTTATATCTTATCATGAAACATAGAAGTGAAATGCGATATCGCGTTTTAAGAAGCATTAGGACTCTATTGCTACGATACGTAGACATCTGCAAACGCTATATCCTTGGAAGGAAGTGTCGCATTTACACTCTTTTGAAGTGAATACGAGGTTTACATAACACTTCGCAATGAATGTTATATCTTATCATGAAACATAGAAGTGAAATGCGATATCGCGTTTTAAGAAGCATAAGAACTCTATTGCTACGATACGTAGACATGTGCAAACGCTATTTCCTTGAAAGGAAGTGTCGCATTTACATTCATTTGAAGTAAATACGAGGTTTACATGACACTTCGCAATGAATGTTATATCTTATCATGAAAAATAGAAGTGAAATGCGATATCGCGTTTTAAGAAGCATAAGAACTCTATTGCTACGATACGTAGACATCTGCAAACGCTATTTCCTTGCAAGGATGTGTCGCATTTACACTCTCTTGAAGTGAATACGAGGTTTACATGACACTTCGCAATGAATGTTATATCTTATCATGATACATAGAAGTGAAATGCGATATCGCGTTTTAAGAAGCATTAGTACTCTATTGCTACGATACGTTGACGTCTTCAAACGCTATTTCCTTGCAAGGAAGTGTCGCATTTACACTCTTTTGAAGTGAATACGAGGTTTACATGACACATCGCAATGAATATTATATCTTATAATGAAACTCAGAAAAGAGATGCGATATCGCGTTTTAAGAAGCATAGAACTCTATTGCTACGATACGTAGACATCTGCAAACGCTATTTCCTTGCAAGGAACTGTCGCAATTACACTCTTTTGAAGTGAATACGAGGTTTACATGACACTTCGCAATGAATGTTATATCTTATCATGAAACATAGAAGTGAAATGCGATATCGCGTTTTAAGAAGCATTAGGACTCTATTGCTACGATACGTAGACATCTGCAAACGCTATTTCCTTGGAAGGAAGTGTCGCATTTACACTCTTTTGAAGTGAATACGAGGTTTACATAACACTTCGCAATGAATGTTATATCTTATCATGAAACATAGAAGTGAAATGCGATATCGCGTTTTAAGAAGCATAAGAACTCTGTTGCTACGATACGTAGACATGTGCAAACGCTATTTCCTTGCAAGGAAGTGTCGCATTTACACTCTTTTGAAGTGAATACGAGGTTTACATAACACTTCGCAATGAATATTATATCTTATCATGAAACTCAGAAAAGAGATGAGATATCGCGTTTCAGGAAGCATTAGAACTCTATTGCTACGATACGTTGACATCCGCAAACACTATTTCCTTGAAAGGAAGTGTCGCATTTACATTCATTTGAAGTAAATACGAGGTTTACATGACACTTCGCAATGAATGTTATATCTTATCATGAAACATAGATGTGAAATTCGATATCGCGTTTTATGAAGCATTAGAACTCTATTGCTACGATACGTAGACATCTGCAAACGCTATTTCCTTGCAAGGAACTGTCGCAATTACACTCTTTTGAAGTGAATACGAGGTTTACATGACACTTCGCAATGAATGTTATATCTTATCATGAAACATAGAAGTGAAATGCGGTATCGCGTTTTAAGAAGCATTAGGACTCTATTGCTACGATACGTAGACATCTGCAAACGCTATTTCCTTGGAAGGAAGTGTCTCATTTACACTCTTTTGAAGTGAATACGAGGTTTACATAACACTTCGCAATGAATGTTATATCTTATCATGAAACATAGAAGTGAAATGCGATATCGCGTTTTAAGAAGCTTAAGAACTCTATTGCTACGATACGTAGACATGTGCAAACGCTATTTCCTTGAAAGGAAGTGTCGCATTTACATTCATTTGAAGTAAATACGAGGTTTACATGACACTTCGCAATGAATGTTATATCTTATCATGAAACAAAGAAGTGAAATGCGATATCGCGTTTTAAGAAGCATTAGTACTCTATTGCTACGATACGTTGACGTCTTCAAACGCTATTTCCTTGCAAGGATGTGTCGCATTTACACTCTTTTGAAGTGAATACGAGGTTTACATGACACTTCGCAATGAACATTATATCTTATCATGAAACTCAGAAAAGGGATGCGATATCGCGTTTTAAGAAGCATTAGAACACTTTTGCTACGATACGTAGAAATCTGCAAACGCTATTTCCTTGCAAGGAAGTGTCGCATTTACACTCTTTTGAAGTGAATACGAGGTTTACATAACACTTCGCAATGAATATTATATCTTATCATGAAACTCAGAAAAGAGATGCGATATCGCGTTTCAAGAAGCATTAGAACTCTATTGCTACGATACGTTGACATCTGCAAACACTATTTCCTTGAAAGGAAGTGTCGCATTTACATTCATTTGAAGTAAATACGAGGTTTACATGACACTTCGCAATGAATGTTATATCTTATCATGAAACATAGATGTGAAATTCGATATCGCGTTTTATGAAGCATTAGAACTCTATTGCTACGATACGTAGACATCTGCAAACGCTATTTCCTTGCAAGGAAGTGTCGCATTTACACTCTTTTGAAATGAATACTAGGTTTACATGACACTTCGCAGTGAATATTATATCTTATCATGAAACTCAGAAAAGAGATGCGATATCGCGTTTCAAGAAGCATTAGTACTCTATTGCTACGATACGTTGACGTCTTCAAACGCTATTTCCTTGCAAGGAAGTGTCGCATTTACACTCTTTTGAAGTGAATACGAGGTTTACATGACACATCGCAATGAATATTATATCTTATAATGAAACTCAGAAAAGAGATGCGATATCGCGTTTTAAGAAGCATAGAACTCTATTGCTGCGATACGTAGACATCTGTAAACGCTATTTCCTTGAAATCAAGTGTCGCATATACATTCATTTGAAGTAAATACGAGGTTTACATGACACTTCGCAATGAATGTTATATCTTATCATGAAACATAGAAGTGAAATGCGATATCGCGTTTTAAGAAGCATAAGAACTCTATTGCTACGATACGTAGACATCTGCAAACGCTATTTCCTTGCAAGGATGTGTCGCATTTACACTCTTTTGAAGTGAATACGAGGATTACATGACACTTCGCAATGAATATTATATCTTATCATGAAACTCAGAAAAGAGATGCGATATCGCGTTTCAAGAAGCATTAGAACTCTATTGCTACGATACGTAGACATCTGCAAACGCTATTTCCTTGAAAGGAAGTGTCGCATTTACATTCATTTGAAGTGAATACGAGGTTTACATGACACTTCGCAATGAATGTTATATCTTATCGTGAAACATAGATGTGAAATGCGATATCCCGTTTTATGAAGCATTAGGACTCTATTGCTACGATACGTAGACATCTGCAAACGCTATTTCCTTGCAAGGACGTGCCGCATTTACACTCTTTTGAAGTGAATACGAGGTTTACATGACACTTCGCAATGAATGTTATATCTTATCATAAAACATAGAAGTGAAATGCGATATCGCGTTTTAAGAAGCATTAGAACTCTATTGCTACGATACGTAAACATCTGCAAACGCTATTTCCTTGCAGGGAAGTGTCGCATTTACACCCTTTTGAAGTGAATACGAGGATTACATGACACTTCGCAATGAATATTATATTTTATTATGAAACATAGAAATGAGAAGCGATATCGCGTTTTCTGAAGCATTAGAACTCTATTGCTACGATACGTAGACATCTGCAAACGCTATTTCCTTGCAAGGAACTGTCGCATTTACACTCTTTTGAAGTGAATACGAGGTTTACATGACACTTCGCAATGAATATTATATCTTATCATGGAACTCAGAAAAGGGATGCGATATCGCGTTTCAAGAAGGATTGGAACTCTATTGCTACGATAGGTAGACATCTATAAGCGCTATTTCCTTGAAAGGAAGTGTCGCATTTACATTCATTTGAAGTAAATACGAGGTTTACATGACACTTCGCAATGAATGTTATATCTTATCGTGAAACATAGATGTGAAATGCGATATCGCGTTCTATAAAGCATTAGAACTCTATTACTACGATACGTAGACATCTGCAAACGCTATTTCCTTGCAAGGAAGTGTCGCATTTACACTCTTTTGAAGTGAATACGAGGTTTACATAACACTTCGCAATGAATGTTATATCTTATCATGAAACTCAGAAAGGGGATGCGATATCGCGTTTCAAGAAGGATTGGAACTCTATTGCTACGATACGTAGACATCTATAAGCGTTATTTCCTTGAAAGGAAGTGTCGCATTTACATTCATTTGAAGTAAATACGAGGATTACATGACACTTCGCAATGAATGTTATATCTTATCATGAAACATAGAAGTGAAATTCGATATCGCGTTTTAAGAAGCATTAGAACTCTATTGCTACGATACGTACACATCTGCAAACGCTATTTCCTTGCAAGGAAGTGTCGCATTTACACTCTTTTGAAGTGAATACGAGGTTTACATGACACTTCGCAGTGAATATTATATCTTATCATGAAACTCAGAAAAGAGATGCGATATCGCGTTTCAAGAAGCATTAGAACTCTATTGCTACGATACGTAGACATCTGCAAACGCTATTTCCTTGAAAGGAAGTGTCGCATTTACATTCATTTGAAGTAAATACGAGGTTTACATGACACTTCGCAATGAATGTTATATCTTATCGTGAAACATAGATGTGAAATGCGATATCGCGTTCTATAAAGCATTAGAACTCTATTACTACGATACGTAGACATCTGCAAACACTATTTCCTTGCAAGGAACTGTCGCATTTACATTCATTTGAAGTAAATACGAGGTTTACATGACACTTCGCAATGAATGTTATATCTTATCGTGAAACATAGATGTGAAATGCGATATCGCGTTCTATAAAGCATTAGAACTCTATTACTACGATACGTAGACATCTGCAAACGCTATTTCCTTGCAAGGAAGTGTCGCATTTACACTCTTTTGAAGTAAATACGAGGTTTACATGACACTTCGCAATGAATGTTATATCTTATCATGAAACATAGATGTGAAATGCGATATCGCGTTTAATGAACCATTAGAACTCTATTGCTACGATACGTAGACATCTGCAAACGCTATTTCCTTGCAAGGAAGTGTCGCATTTACACTCTTTTGAAGTGAATACGAGGTTTACATAACACTTCGCAATGAATGTTATATCTTATCATAAAACATAGAAGTGAAATGCGATATCGCGTTTTAAGAAGCACTAGAACTCTATTGCTACGATATGCAAACATCTGCAAACGCTATTTCCTTGCAGGGAAGTGTCGCATTTACACCCTTTTGAAGTGAATACGAGGTTTACTTGACACTTCGCAATGAATATTATATCTTATTATGAAACATAGAAATGAGATGCGATATCGCGTTTTAAGAAGCATTAGAACTCTATTGCTACGATACGTAGACATCTGCAAACAATATTTCCCTGCAAGGAAGTGTCGCACTTACACTCTTTTGAAGTGAATACGAGGTTTACGTGACACTTCGCAGTGAATATTATATCTTATCATGAAACTCAGAAAAGAGATGCGATATCGCGTATCAAGAAGCATTAGAACTCTATTGCTACGATACGTTGACAACTGCAAACGCTATTTCCTTGAAAGGAAGTGTCGCATTTACATTCATTTGAAGTAAATACGAGGTTTACATGACACTTCGCAATGAATGTTATATCTTATCATGAAACATAGATGTGAAATGCGATATCGCGTTTCAAGAAGCATTAGAACTCTATTGCTACGATACGTAGACATCTGCAAACGCTATTTCCTTGCAAGGAACTGTCGCATTTACACTCTTTTGAAGTGAATACGAGGTTTACATGACACTTCGCAATGAATGTTATATCTTATCATGAAACATAGAAGTGAAATGCGATATCGCGTTTTAAGGAGCATTAGGACTCTATTGCTACGATACGTAGACATCTGCAAACGCTATTTCCTTGCAAGAAAGTGTCGCATTTACACTCTTTTGAAGTGAATACGAGGTTTACATGACACTTCGCAATGAAGGTTATATCTTATCATGAAACATAGAAGTGAAATGCGATATCGCGTTCTAAGAAGCATTAGAACTCTATTGCTACGATACGTAGACATCTGCAAACGCTATTTCCTTGCAAGGAAGTGTCGCATTTACACTCTTTTGAAGTGAATACGAGGTTTACATGACACTTCGCAATGAATGTTATATCTTATCATGAAACATAGATGTGAAATGCGATATCGCGTTTTATGAACCATTAGAACTCTATTGCTACGATACGTAGACACCTGCAAACGCTATTTCCTTGAAAGGAAGTGTCGCATTTACATTCATTTGAAGTAAATACGAGGTTTACATGACACTTCGCAATGAATGTTATATCTTATCATGAAACATAGATGTGAAATGCGATATCGCGTTTCAAGAAGCATTAGAACTCTATTGCTACGGTACGTAGACATCTGCAAACGCTATTTCCTTGCAAGGAACTGTCGCATTTACACTCTTTTGAAGTGAATACGAGGTTTACATGACACTTCGCAATGAATGTTATATCTTATCATGAAACATAGAAGTGAAATGCGATATCGCGTTTTAAGGAGCATTAGGACTCTATTGCTACGATACGTAGACATCTGCAAACGCTATTTCCTTGCAGGGAAGTGTCGCATTTACACCCTTTTGAAGTGAATACGAGGTTTACTTGACACTTCGCAATGAATATTATATCTTATTATGAAACATAGAAATGAGATGCGATATCGCGTTTTAAGAAGCATTAGAACTCTATTGCTACGATACGTAGACATCTGCAAACAATATTTCCCTGCAAGGAAGTGTCGCATTTACACTCTTTTGAAGTGAATACGAGGTTTACATGACACTTCGCAGTGAATATTATATCTTATCATGAAGCTCAGAAAAGAGATTGGATATCGCGTTTCAAGAAGCATTAGAACTCTATTGCTACGATACGTTGACATCTGCAAACGCTATTTCCTTAAAGGATGTGTCGCATTTACATTCATTTGATGTAAATACGAGGTTTACATGACACTTCGCAATGAATGTTATATCTTATCATGAAACATAGATGTGAAATGCGATATCGCGTTTCAGGAAGCATTAGAACAATATTGCTACGATACGTAGACATCTGCAAACGCTATTTCCTTGCAAGGAACATTTACACTCTTTTGAAGTGAATACGAGGTTTACATAACACTTCGCAATGAATGTTATATCTTATCATAAAACATAGAAGTGAAATGCGATATCGCGTTTTAAGAAGCATTAGAACTCTATTGCTACGATACGCAAACATCTGCAAACGCTATTTCCTTGCAGGGAAGTGTCGCATTTACACCCTTTTGAAGTGAATACGAGGTTTACTTGACACTTCGCAATGAATATTATATCTTATCGTGAAACATAGATGTGAAATGCGATATCGCGTTCTATAAAGCATTAGAACTCTATTACTACGATACGTAGACATCTGCAAACGCTATTTCCTTGCAAGGAAGTGTCGCATTTACACTCTTTTGAAGTGAATACGAGGTTTACATGACACTTCGCAATGAATGTTATATCTTATCATGAAACATAGATGTGAAATGCGATATCGCGTTTTATGAACCATTAGAACTCTATTGCTACGATACGTAGACACCTGCAAACGCTATTTCCTTGAAAGGAAGTGTCGCATTTACATTCATTTGAAGTAAATACGAGGTTTACATGACACTTCGCAATGAATGTTATATCTTATCATGAAACATAGATGTGAAATGCGATATCGCGTTTCAAGAAGCATTAGAACTCTATTGCTACGGTACGTAGACATCTGCAAACGCTATTTCCTTGCAAGGAACTGTCGCATTTACACTCTTTTGAAGTGAATACGAGGTTTACATGACACTTCGCAATGAATGTTATATCTTATCATGAAACATAGAAGTGAAATGCGATATCGCGTTTTAAGGAGCATTAGGACTCTATTGCTACGATACGTAGACATCTGCAAACGCTATTTCCTTGCAAGGAAGTGTCGCATTTACACTCTTTTGAAGTGAATACGAGGTTTACATAACACTTCGCAATGAATGTTATATCTTATCATAAAACATAGAAGTGAAATGCGATATCGCGTTTTAAGAAGCATTAGAACTCTATTGCTACGATACGTAAACATCTGCAAACGTTATTTCCTTGCAGGGAAGTGTCGCATTTACACCCTTTTGAAGTGAATACGAGGTTTACTTGACACTTCGCAATGAATATTATATCTTATTATGAAACATAGAAATGAGATGCGATATCGCGTTTTAAGAAGCATTAGAACTCTATTGCTACGATACGTTGACATCTGCAAACGCTATTTCCTTAAAGGATGTGTCGCATTTACATTCATTTGATGTAAATACGAGGTTTACATGACACTTCGCAATGAATGTTATGTCTTATCATGAAACATAGATGTGAAATGCGATATCGCGTTTCAGGAAGCATTAGAACAATATTGCTACGATACGTAGACATCTGCAAACGCTATTTCCTTGCAAGGAACATTTACACTCTTTTGAAGTGAATACGAGGTTTACATAACACTTCGCAATGAATGTTATATCTTATCATAAAACATAGAAGTGAAATGCGATATCGCGTTTTAAGAAGCATTAGAACTCTATTGCTACGATACGCAAACATCTGCAAACGCTATTTCCTTGCAGGGAAGTGTCGCATTTACACCCTTTTGAAGTGAATACGAGGTTTACTTGACACTTCGCAATGAATATTATATCTTATTATGAAACATAGAAATGAGATGCGATATCGCGTTTTAAGAAGCATTAGAACTCTATTGCTACGATACGTAGACATCTGCAAACGCTATTTCCTTGAAAGGAAGTGTCGCATTTACATTCATTTGAAGTAAATACGAGGTTTACATGACACTTCGCAATGAATGTTATATCTTATCGTGAAACATAGATGTGAAATGCGATATCGCATTCTATAAAGCATTAGAACTCTATTACTACGATACGTAGACATCTGCAAACGCTATTTCCTTGCAAGGAAGTGTCGCATTTACACTCTTTTGAAGTGAATACGAGGTTTACATGACACTTCGCAATGAATGTCATATCTTATCATGAAACATAGAAGTGAAATGCGATATCGCGTTTTAAGAAGCATTAGAACTCTATTGCTACGATACGTAGACACCTGCAAACGCTATTTCCTTGCAAGAAAGTGTCGCATTTACACTCTTTTGAAGTGAATACGAGGTTTACATGACACTTCGCAATGAATATTATATCTTATCATGAAACTCAGAAAAGAGATGCGATATCGCGTTTCAAGAAGCATTAGAACTCTATTGCTACGATACGTAGACATCTGCAAACGCTATTTCCTTGAAAGGAAGTGTCGCATTTACATTCATTTGAAGTAAATACGAGGTTTACATGACACTTCGCAATGAATGTTATATCTTATCGTGAAACATAGATGTGAAATGCGATATCGCGTTCTATAAAGCATTAGAACTCTATTACTACGATACGTAGACATCTGCAAACGCTATTTCCTTGCAAGGAAGTGTCGCATTTACACTCTTTTGAAGTAAATACGAGGTTTACATGACACTTCGCAATGAATGTTATATCTTATCATGAAACAGAGATGTGAAATGCGATATCGCGTTTTATGAACCATTAGAACTCTATTGCTACGATACGTAGACACCTGCAAACGCTATTTCCTTGAAAGGAAGTGTCGCATTTACATTCATTTGAAGTAAATACGAGGTTTACATGACACATCGCAATGAATGTTATATCTTATCATGAAACATAGATGTGAAATGCGATATCGCGTTTCAAGAAGCATTAGAACTCTCTTGCTACGATACGTAGACATCTGCAAACGCTATTTCCTTGCAAGGAACTGTCGCATTTACACTCTTTTGAAGTGAATACGAGGTTTACATGACACTTCGCAATGAATGTTATATCTTATCATGAAACATAGAAGTGAAATGCGATATCGCGTTTTAAGGAGCATTAGGACTCTATTGCTACGATACGTAGACATCTGCAAACGCTATTTCCTTGCAAGGAAGTGTCGCATTTACACTCTTTTGAAGTGAATACGAGGTTTACATAACACTTCGCAATGAATGTTATATCTTATCATAAAACATAGAAGTAAAATGCGATATCGCGTTTTAAGAAGCATTAGAACTCTATTGCTACGATACGCAAACATCTGCAAACGCTATTTCCTTGCAGGGAAGTGTCGCATTTACACCCTTTTGCAGTGAATACGAGGTTTACTTGACACTTCGCAATGAATATTATATCTTATTATGAAACATAGAAATGAGATGCGATATCGCGTTTTAAGAAGCATTAGAACTCTATTGCTACGATACGTAGACATCTGCAAATAATATTTCCCTGCAAGGAAGTGTCGCATTTACACTCTTTTGAAGTGAATACGAGGTTTACATGACACTTCGCAGTGAATATTATATCTTATCATGAAACTCAGAAAAGAGATGCGATATCGCGTTTCAAGAAGCATTAGAACTCTATTGCTACGATACGTTGACAACTGCAAACGCTATTTCCTTGAAAGGAAGTGTCGCATTTACATTCATTTGAAGTAAATACGAGGTTTACATGACACTTCGCAATGAATGTTATATCTTATCGTGAAACATAGATGTGAAATGCGATATCGCGTTCTATAAAGCATTAGAACTCTATTACTACGATACGTAGACATCTGCAAACGCTATTTCCTTGCAAGGAAGTGTCGCATTTACACTCTTTTGAAGTAAATACGAGGTTTACATGACACTTCGCAATGAATGTTATATCTTATCATGAAACATAGATGTGAAATGCGATATCGCGTTTTATGAACCATTAGAACTCTATTGCTACGATACGTAGACACCTGCAAACGCTATTTCCTTGAAAGGAAGTGTCGCATTTACATTCATTTGAAGTAAATACGAGGTTTACATGACACTTCGCAATGAATGTTATATCTTATCATGAAACATAGATGTGAAATGCGATATCGCGTTTCAAGAAGCATTAGAACTCTATTGCTACGATACGTAGACATCTGCAAACGCTATTTCCTTGCAAGGAACTGTCGCATTTACACTCTTTTGAAGTGAATACGAGGTTTACATGACACTTCGCAATGAATGTTATATCTTATCATGAAACATAGAAGTGAAATGCGATATCGCGTTTTAAGGAGCATTAGGACTCTATTGCTACGATACGTAGACATCTGCAAACGCTATTTCCTTGCAAGGAAGTGTCGCATTTACACTCTTTTGAAGTGAATACGAGGTTTACATAACACTTCGCAATGAATGTTATATCTTATCATAAAACATAGAAGTGAAATGCGATATCGCGTTTTAAGAAGCATTAGAACTCTATTGCTACGATACGCAAACATCTGCAAACGCTATTTCCTTGCAGGGAAGTGTCGCATTTACACCCTTTTGAAGTGAATACGAGGTTTACTTGACACTTCGCAATGAATATTATATCTTATCATGAAACATAGAAATGAGATGCGATATCGCGTTTTAAGAAGCATTATAACTCTATTGCTACGATACGTAGACATCTGCAAACAATATTTCCCTGCAAGGAAGTGTCGCATTTACACTCTTTTGAAGTGAATACGAGGTTTACATGACACTTCGCAGTGAATATTATATCTTATCATGAAACTCAGAAAAGAGATGCGATATCGCGTTTCAAGAAGCATTAGAACTCTATTGCTACGATACGTAGACACCTGCAAACGCTATTTCCTTGAAAGGAAGTGTCGCATTTACATTCATTTGAAGTAAATACGAGGTTTACATGACACTTCGCAATGAATGTTATATCTTATCATGAAACATAGATGTGAAATGCGATATCGCGTTTCAAGAAGCATTAGAACTCTATTGCTACGATACGTAGACATCTGCAAACGCTATTTCCTTGCAAGGAACTGTCGCATTTACACTCTTTTGAAGTGAATACGAGGTTTACATGACACTTCGCAATGAATGTTATATCTTATCATGAAACATAGAAGTGAAATGCGATATCGCGTTTTAAGGAGCATTAGGACTCTATTGCTACGATACGTAGACATCTGCAAACGCTATTTCCTTGCAAGGAAGTGTCGCATTTACACTCTTTTGAGGTGAATACGAGGTTTACATAGCACTTCGCAATGAATGTTATATCTTATCATAAAACATAGAAGTGAAATGCGATATCGCGTTTTAAGAAGCATTAGAACTCTATTGCTACGATACGCAAACATCTGCAAACGCTATTTCCTTGCAGGGAAGTGTCGCATTTACACCCTTTTGAAGTGAATACGAGGTTTACTTGACACTTCGCAATGAATATTATATCTTATTATGAAACATAGAAATGAGATGCGATATCGCGTTTTATGAACCATTAGAACTCTATTGCTACGATACGTAGACATCTGCAAACGCTATTTCCTTGCAAGGAAGTGTCGCATTTACACTCTTTTGAAGTGAATACGTGGTTTACATGACACTTCGCAATGAATGTTATATCTTATCATGAAACTCAGAAAAGAGATGCGATATCGCGTTTCAAGAAGCATTAGAACTCTATTGCTACGATACGTAGACATCTGCAAAAGCTATTTCCTTGAAAGGAAGTGTCGCATTTACATTCATTTGAAGTAAATACGAGGTTTACATGACACTTCGCAATGAATGTTATATCTTATCGTGAAACATAGATGTGAAATGCGATATCCCGTTTTATGAAGCATTAGGACTCTATTGCTACGATACGTAGACATCTGCAAACGCTATTTCCTTCCAAGGACGTGTCGCATTTACACTCTTTTGAAGTGAATACGAGGTTTACATAACACTTCGCAATGAATGTTATATCTTATCATAAAACATAGAAGTGAAATGCGATATCGCGTTTTAAGAGGCATTAGAACTCTATTGCTACGATACGTAAACATATGCAAACGCTATTTCCTTGCAGGGAAGTGTCGCATTTACACCCTTTTGAAGTGAATACGAGGTTTACATGACACTTCGCAATGAATATTATATCTTATTATGAAACATAGAAATGAGAAGCGATATCGCGTTTTCTGAAGCATTAGAACTCTATTGCTACGATACGTAGACATCTGCAAACGCTATTTCCTTGCAAGGAACTGTCGCATTTACACTCTTTTGAAGTGAATACGAGGTTTACATGACACTTCGCAATGAATGTTATATCTTATCATGAAACATAGAAGTGAAATGCGATATCGCGTTTTAAGAAGCATTAGAACTCTATTGCCACGATACGTAGACATCTGCAAACGCTATTTCCTCGCAAGAAAGTGTCGCATTTACACTCTTTTGAAGTGAATACGAGGTTTACATGACACTTCGCAATGAATATTATATCTTATCATGAAACTCGGAAAAGAGATGCGATATCGCGTTTCAAGAAGCATTAGAACTCTATTGCTACGATACGTAGACATCTGCAAACGCTATTTCCTTGAAAGGAAGTGTCGCATTTACATTCATTTGAAGTAAATACGAGGTTTACATGACACTTCGCAATGAATGTTATATCTTATCGTGAAACATAGATGTGAAATGCGATATCGCGTTCTATAAAGCATTAGAACTCTATTACTACGATACGTAGACATCTGCAAACGCTATTTCCTTGCAAGGAAGTGTCGCATTTACACTCTTTTGAAGTAAATACGAGGTTTACATGACACTTCGCAATGAATGTTATATCTTATCATGAAACATAGATGTGAAATGCGATATCGCGTTTTATGAACCATTAGAACTCTATTGCTACGATACGTAGACACCTGCAAACGCTATTTCCTTGAAAGGAAGTGTCGCATTTACATTCATTTGAAGTAAATACGAGGTTTACATGACACTTCGCAATGAATGTTATATCTTATCATGAAACATAGATGTGAAATGCGATATCGCGTTTCAAGAAGCATTAGAACTCTATTGCTACGATACGTAGACATCTGCAAACGCTATTTCCTTGCAAGGAACTGTCGCATTTACACTCTTTTGAAGTGAATACGAGGTTTACATGACACTTCGCAATGAATGTTATATCTTATCATGAAACACAGAAGTGAAATGCGATATCGCGTTTTAAGGAGCATTAGGACTCTATTGCTACGATACGTAGACATCTGCAAACACTATTTCCTTGCAAGGAAGTGTCGCATTTACACTCTTTTGAAGTGAATACGAGGTTTACATGACACTTCGCAATGAAGGTTATATCTTACCATGAAACATAGAAGTGAAATGCGATATCGCGTTTTAAGAAGCATTAGAACTCTATTGCTACGATACGTAGACATCTGCAAAAGCTATTTCCTTGCAAGGAAGTGTCGCATTTACACTCTTTTGAAGTGAATACGAGGTTTACATGACACTTCGCAATGAATGTTATATCTTATCATGAAACATAGAAGTGAAATGCGATATCGCGTTTTAGGAAGCATTAGAACTCTATTGCTACGATACGTAGACATCTGCAAACGCTATTTCCTTGCAAGAAAGTGTCGCATTTACACTCTTTTGAAGTGAATACGAGGTTTACATGACACTTCGCAATGAATATTATATCTTATCATGAAACTCAGAAAAGAGATGCGATATCGCGTTTCAAGAAGCATTAGAACTCTATTGCTACGATACGTAGACATCTGCAAACGCTATTTCCTTGAAAGGATGTGTCGCATTTACATTCATTTGAAGTAAATACGAGGTTTACATGACACTTCGCAATGAATGTTATATCTTATCGTGAAACATAGATGTGAAATGCGATATCGCGTTCTATAAAGCATTAGAACTCTATTACTACGATACGTAGACATCTGCAAACGCTATTTCCTTGCAAGGAAGTGTCGCATTTACACTCTTTTGAAGTGAATACGAGGTTTACATGACACTTCGCAATGAATGTTATATCTTATCATGAAACATAGAAGTGAAATGCGATATCGCGTTTTAGGAAGCATTAGAACTCTATTGCTACGATACGTAGACATCTGCAAACGCTATTTCCTTGCAAGGAAGTGTCGCATTTACACTCTTTTGAAGTAAATACGAGGATTACATGACACTTCGCAGTGAATATTATATCTTATCATGAAACTCAGAAAAGAGATGCGAAATCGCGTTTCAAGAAGCAGTAGAACTCTATTGCTACGATACGCAAACATCTGCAAACGCTATTTCCTTGCAGGGAAGTGTCGCATTTACACCCTTTTGAAGTGAATACGCGGTTTACTTGACACTTCGCAATGAATATTATATCTTATTATGAAACATAGAAATGAGATGCGATATCGCGTTTTAAGAAGCATTAGAACTCTATTGCTACGATACGTAGACATCTGCAAACAATATTTCCCTGCAAGGAAGTGTCGCATTTACACTCTTTTGAAGTGAATACGAGGTTTACATGACACTTCGCAGTGAATATTATATCTTATCATGAAACTCAGGAAAGAGATGCGATATCGCGTTTCAAGAAGCATTAGAACTCGATTGCTACGATACGTTGACAACTGCAAACGCTATTTCCTTGAAAGGAAGTGTCGCATTTACATTCATTTGAAGTAAATACGAGGTTTACATGACACTTCGCAATGAATGTTATATCTTATCATGAAACATAGATGTGAAATGCGATATCGCGTTTCAAGAAGCATTAGAACTCTATTGCTACGATACGTAGACATCTGCAAACGCTATTTCCTTGCAAGGAACTGTCGCATTTACACCCTTTTGAAGTGAATACGAGGTTTACATGACACTTCGCAATGAATATTATATCTTATCATGAAACATAGAAATGAGAAGCGATATCGCGTTTTCTGAAGCATTAGAACTCTATTGCTACGATACGTAGACATCTGCAAACGCTATTTCCTTGCAAGGAACTGTCGCATTTACACTCTTTTGAAGTGAATACGAGGTTTACGTGACACTTCGCAATGAATATTATATCTTATCATGGAACTCAGAAAAGGGATGCGATATCGCGTTTCAAGAAGGATTGGAACTCTATTGCTACGATAGGTAGACATCTATAAGCGCTATTTCCTTGAAAGGAAGTGTCGCATTTACATTCATTCGAAGTAAATACGAGGTTTACATGACACTTCGCAATGAATGTTATATCTTATCATGAAACATAGAAGTGAAATGCGATATCGCGTTTTAAGAAGCATTAGAACTCTATTGCTACGAAACGTACACATCTGCAAACGCTATTTCCTTGCAAGGAAGTGTCACATTTACACTCTTTTGATGTGAATACGAGGTATACATAACACTTCGCAATGAATGTTATATCTTATCATGAAACTCAGAAAGGGGATGCGATATCGCGTTTCAAGAAGGATTGGAACTCTATTGCTACGATACGTAGACATCTATAAGCGTTATTTCCTTGAAAGGAAGTGTCGCATTTACATTCATTTGAAGTAAATACGAGGATTACATGACACTTCGCAATGAATGTTATATCTTATCATGAAACATAGAAGTGAAATTCGATATCGCGTTTTAAGAAGCATTAGAACTCTATTGCTACGATACGTACACATCTGCAAACGCTATTTCCATGCAAGGAAGTGTCGCATTTACACTCTTTTGAAGTGAATACGAGGTTTACATGACACTTCGCAGTGAATATTATATCTTATCATGAAACTCAGAAAAGAGATGCGATATCGCGTTTCAAGAAGCATTAGAACTCTATTGCTACGATACGTAGACATCTGCAAACGCTATTTCCTTGCAAGGAACTGTCGCATTTACACTCTTTTGAAGTGAATACGAGGTTTACATGACACTTCGCAATGAATGTTATATCTCATCATGAAACATAGAAGTGAAATGCGATATCGCGTTTTAAGAAGCATTAGAACTCTATTGCTACGATACGTAGACATCTGCAAACACTATTTCCTTGCAAGAAAGTGTCGCATTTACACTCTTTTGAAGTGAATACGAGGTTTACATGACACTTCGCAATGAATATTATATCTTATCATGAAACTCAGAAAAGAGATGCGATATCGCGTTTCAAGAAGCATTAGAACTCTATTGCTACGATACGTTGACAACTGCAAACGCTATTTCCTTGCAAGGAACTGTCGCATTTACACTCTTTTGAAGTGAATACGAGGTTTACATGACACTTCGCAATGAATGTTATATCTTATCATGAAACATAGAAGTGAAATGCGATATCGCGTTTTAAGGAGCATTAGGACACTATTGCTAAGATACGTAGACATCTGCAAACGCTATTTCCTTGCAAGAAAGTGTCGCATTTACACTCTTTTGAAGTGAATACGAGGTTTACATGACACTTCGCAATGAATATTATATCTTATCATGAAACTCAGAAAAGAGATGCGATATCGCGTTTCAAGAAGCATTAGAACTCTATTGCTACGATACGTAGACATCTGCAAACGCTATTTCCTTGAAAGGATGTGTCGCATTTACATTCATTTGAAGTAAATACGAGGTTTACATGACACTTCGCAATGAATGTTATATCTTATCGTGAAACATAGATGTGAAATGCGATATCGCGTTCTATAAAGCATTAGAACTCTATTACTACGATACGTAGACATCTGCAAACGCTATTTCCTTGCAAGGAAGTGTCGCATTTACACTCTTTTGAAGTAAATACGAGGTTTACATGACACTTCGCAATGAATGTTATATCTTATCATGAAACATAGATGTGAAATGCGATATCGCGTTTAATGAACCATTAGAACTCTATTGCTACGATACGTAGACATCTGCAAACGCTATTTCCTTGCAAGGAAGTGTCGCATTTACACTCTTTTGAAGTGAATACGAGGTTTACATAACACTTCGCAATGAATGTTATATCTTATCATAAAACATAGAAGTGAAATGCGATATCGCGTTTTAAGAAGCATTAGAACTCTATTGCTACGATACGCAAACATCTGCAAACGCTATTTCCTTGCAGGGAAGTGTCGCATTTACACCCTTTTGAAGTGAATACGAGGTTTACTTGACACTTCGCCATGAATATTATATCTTATTATGAAACATAGAAATGAGATGCGATATCGCGTTTTATGAAGCATTAGAACTCTATTGCTACGATTCGTAGACATCTGCAAACAATATTTCCCTGCAAGGAAGTGTCGCATTTACACTCTTTTGAAGTGAATACGAGGTTTACGTGACACTTCGCAGTGAATATTATATCTTATCATGAAACTCAGAAAAGAGATGCGATATCGCGTTTCAAGAAGCATTAGAACTCTATTGCTACGATACGTTGACAACTGCAAACGCTATTTCCTTGAAAGGAAGTGTCGCATTTACATTCATTTGAAGTAAATACGAGGTTTACATGACACTTCGCAATGAATGTTATATCTTATCATGAAACATAGATGTGAAATGCGATATTGCGTTTCAAGAAGCATTAGAACACTATTGCTACGATACGTAGACATCTGCAAACGCTATTTCCTTGCAAGGAACTGTCGCATTTACACTCTTTTGAAGTGAATACAAGGTTTACATGACACTTCGCAATGAATGTTATATCTTATCATGAAACATAGAAGTGAAATGCGATATCGCGTTTTAAGGAGCATTAGGACTCTATTGCTACGATACGTAGACATCTGCAAACGCTATTTCCTTGCAAGAAAGTGTCGCATTTACACTCTTTTGAAGTGAATACGAAGTTTACATGACACTTCGCAATGAAGGTTATATCTTATCATGAAACATAGAAGTGAAATGCGATATCGCGTTTTAAGGAGCATTAGAACTCTATTGCTACGATACGTAGACATCTGCAAACGCTATTTCCTTGCAAGGGAGTGTCGCATTTACATTCTTTTGAAGTGAATACGAGGTTTACATGACACTTCGCAATGAATGTTATATCTTATCATGAAACATAGAAGTGAAATGCGACATCGCGTTTTAGGAAGCATTAGAACTCTACTGCTACGATACGTAGACATCTGCAAACGCTATTTCCTTGCAAGAAAGTGTCGCATTTACACTCTTTTGAAGGGAATACGAGGTTTACATGACACTTCGCAATGAATATTATATCTTATCATGAAACTCAGAAAAGTGATGCGATATCGCGTTTCAAAAAGCATTAGAACTCTATTGCTACGATACGTAGACATCTATAAGCGTTATTTCCTTGAAAGGAAGTGTCGCATTTACATTCAATTTGAAGTGAATACGAGGTTTACATGACACTTCGCAATGAATGTTATATCTTATCGTGAAACATAGATGTGAAATGCGATATCGCGTTTTATGAAGCATTAGAACTCTATTGCTACGATACGTAGACATCTGCAAACGCTATTTCCTTGCAAGCAAGTGTCGCATTTACACTCTTTTGAAGTAAATACGAGGATTACATGACACTTCGCAGTGAATATTATATCTTATCATGAAACTCAGAAAAGAGATGCGAAATCGCGTTTCAAGAAGCATTAGAACTCTATTGCTACGATACGTAGACAACTGCAATCGCTATTTCCTTGAAAGGAAGTGTCGCATTTACATTCATTTGAAGTAAATACGAGGTTTACATGGCACTTCGCAATGAATGTTATATCTTATCATGAAACATAGATGTGAAATGCGATATCGCGTTTTATGAACCATTAGAACTCTATTGCTACGATACGTAGACATCTGCAAACGCTATTTCCTTGCAAGGAAGTGTCGCATTTACACTCTTTTGAAGTGAATACGTGGTTTACATGACACTTCGCAATGAATGTTATATCTTATCATGAAACTCAGAAAAGAGATGCGATATCGCGTTTCAAGAAGCATTAGAACTCTATTGCTACGATACGTAGACATCTGCAAAAGCTATTTCCTTGAAAGGAAGTGTCGCATTTACATTCATTTGAAGTAAATACGAGGTTTACATGACACTTCGCAATGAATGTTATATCTTATCGTGAAACATAGATGTGAAATGCGATATCCCGTTTTATGAAGCATTAGGACTCTATTGCTACGATACGTAAACATCTGCAAACGCTATTTCCTTGCAGGGAAGTGTCGCATTTACACCCTTTTGAAGTGAATACGAGGTTTACATGACACTTCGCAATGAATATTATATCTTATTATGAAACATAGAAATGAGAAGCGATATCGCGTTTTCTGAAGCATTAGAACTCTATTGCTACGATACGTAGACATCTGCAAACGCTATTTCCTTGCAAGGAACTGTCGCATTTACACTCTTTTGAAGTGAATACGAGGTTTACATGACACTTCGCAATGAATATTATATCTTATCATGGAACTCAGAAAAGGGATGCGATATCGCGTTTCAAGAAGGTTTGGAACTCTATTGCTACGATACGTAGACATCTATAAGCGCTATTTCCTTGAAAGGAAGTGTCGCATTTACATTCATTCGAAGTAAATACGAGGTTTACATGACACTTCGCAATGAATGTTATATCTTATCATGAAACATAGAAGTGAAATGCGATATCGCGTTTTAGGAAGCATTAGAACTCTATTGCTACGAAACGTACACATCTGTAAACGCTATTTCCTTGCAAGGAAGTGTCGCATTTACACTCTTTTGAAGTGAATACGAGGTTTACATAACACTTCGCAATGAATGTTATATCTTATCATGAAACTCAGAAAGGGGATGCGATATCGCGTTTCAAGAAGGATTGGAACTCTATTGCTACGATACGTAGACATCTATAAGCGTTATTTCCTTGAAAGGAAGTGTCGTATTTACATTCATTTGAAGTAAATACGAGGATTACATGACACTTCGCAATGAATGTTATATCTTATCATGAAACATAGAAGTGAAATTCGATATCGCGTTTTAAGAAGCATTAGAACTCTATTGCTACGATACGTACACATCTGCAAACGCTATTTCCTTGCAAGGAAGTGTCGCATTTACACTCTTTTGAAGTGAATACGAGGTTTACATGACACTTCGCAGTGAATATTATATCTTATCATGAAACTCAGAAAAGTGATGCGATATCGCGTTTCAAGAAGCATTAGAACTCTATTGCTACGATACGTAGACAACTGCAAACGCTATTTCCTTGAAAGGAAGTGTCGCATTTACATTCATTTGAAGTAAATACGAGGTTTGCATGACACTTCGCAATGAATGTTATATCTTATCGTGAAACATAGATGTGAAATGCGATATCGCGTTTTATGAAGCATTAGAACTCTATTACTACGATACGTAGACATCTGCAAACGCTATTTCCTTGCAAGGAAGTGTCGCATTTACACTCTTTTGAAGTAAATACGAGGTTTACATGACACTTCGCAATGAATGTTATATCTTATCGTGAAACATAGATGTGAAATGCGATATCGCGTTTTATGAAGCATTAGAACTCTATTGCTACGATACGTAGACATCTGCAAACGCTATTTCCTTGCAAGGAACTGTCGCATTTACACTCTTTTGAAGTGAATACGAGGTTTACATGACAATTCGCAATGAATGTTATATCTTATCATGAAACATAGAAGTGAAATGCGATATCACGTTTTAAGGAGCATTAGGACTCTATTGCTACGATACGTAGACATCTGCAAACGCTATATCCTTGCAAGGAAGTGTCGCATTTACACTCTTTTGAAGTGAATACGAGGTTTACATAACACTTCGCAATGAATGTTATATCTTATCATAAAACATAGAAGTGAAATGCGATATCGCATTTTAAGAAGCATTAGAACTCTATTGCTACGATACGTAAACATCTGCAAACGCTATTTCCTTGCAGGGAAGTGTCGCATTTACACCCTTTTGAAGTGAATACGAGGTTTACTTGACACTTCGCAATGAATATTATATCTTATTATGAAACATAGAAATGAGATGCGATATCGCGTTTCAAGAAGCATTAGAACTCTATTGCTACGATACGTTGACATCTGCAAACAATATTTCCTTGAAAGGAAGTGTCGCATTTACATTCATTTGAAGTAAATACGAGGTTTACATGACACTTCGCAATGAATGTTATATCTTATCATGAAACATAGATGTGAAATGCGATATCGCGTTTCAGGAAGCATTAGAACTCTATTGCTACGATACGTAGACATCTGCAAACGCTATTTCCTTGCAAGGAACATTTACACTCTTTTGAAGTGAATACGAGGTTTACATGACACTTCGCAATGAATGTTATATCTTATCATGAAACATAGAAGTGAAATGCGATATCGCGTTTTAAGGAGCATTAGGACTCTATTGCTACGATACGTAGACATCTGCAAACGCTATTTCCTTGCAAGGAAGTGTCGCATTTACACTCTTTTGAAGTGAATACGAGGTTTACATGACACTTCGCAATGAATGTTATATCTTATCATGAAACAGAAGTGAAATGCGATATCGCGTTTTAAGAAGCATTAGAACTCTATTGCTACGATACGTAAACATCTGCAAACGCTATTTCCTTGCAGGGAAGTGTCGCATTTACACCCTTTTGAAGTGAATACGAGGTTTACTTGACACTTCGCAATGAATATTATATCTTATTATGAAACATAGAAATGAGATGCGATATCGCGTTTCAAGAAGCATTAGAACTCTATTGCTACGATACGTTGACATCTGCAAACAATATTTCCTTGAAAGGAAGTGTCGCATTTACATTCATTTGAAGTAAATACGAGGTTTACATGACACTTCGCAATGAATGTTATATCTTATCATGAAACATAGATGTGAAATGCGATATCGCGTTTCAGGAAGCATTAGAACTCTATTGCTACGATACGTAGACATCTGCAAACGCTATTTCCTTGCAAGGAACATTTACACTCTTTTGAAGTGAATACGAGGTTTACATGACACTTCGCAATGAATGTTATATCTTATCATGAAACATAGAAGTGAAATGCGATATCGCGTTTTAAGGAGCATTAGGACTCTATTGCTACGATACGTAGACATCTGCAAACGCTATTTCCTTGCAAGGAAGTGTCGCATTTACACTCTTTTGAAGTGAATACGAGGTTTACATGACACTTCGCAATGAATGTTATATCTTATCATGAAACAGAAGTGAAATGCGATATCGCGTTTTAAGAAGCATTAGAACTCTATTGCTACGATACGTAAACATCTGCAAACGCTATTTCCTTGCAGGGAAGTGTCGCATTTACACCCTTTTGAAGTGAATACGAGGTTTACTTGACACTTCGCAATGAATATTATATCTTATTATGAAACATAGAAATGAGATGCGATATCGCGTTTCAAGAAGCATTAGAACTCTATTGCTACGATACGTTGACATCTGCAAACAATATTTCCTTGAAAGGAAGTGTCGCATTTACATTCATTTGAAGTAAATACGAGGTTTACATGACACTTCGCAATGAATGTTATATCTTATCATGAAACATAGATGTGAAATGCGATATCGCGTTTCAGGAAGCATTAGAACTCTAAAGCTACGATACGTAGACATCTGCAAACGCTATTCCCTTGAAAGGAAGTGTCGCATTTACACTCTTTTGAAGTGAATACGAGGTTTACATGACACTTCGCAATGAATGTTATATCTTATCATGAAACATTGAAGTGAAATGCGATATCGCGTTTTAAGAAGCATTAGAACTCTATTGCCACGATACGTAGACATCTGCAAACGCTATTTCCTCGCAAGAAAGTGTCGCATTTACACTCTTTTGAAGTGAATACGAGGTTTACATGACACTTCGCAATGAATATTATATCTTATCATGAAACTCGGAAAAGAGATGCGATATCGCGTTTCAAGAAGCATTAGAACTCTATTGCTACGATACGTAGACATCTGCAAACGCTATTTCCTTGAAAGGAAGTGTCGCATTTACATTCATTTGAAGTAAATACGAGGTTTACATGACACTTCGCAATGAATGTTATATCTTATCGTGAAACATAGATGTGAAATGCGATATCGCGTTCTATAAAGCATTAGAACTCTATTACTACGATACGTAGACATCTGCAAACGCTATTTCCTTGCAAGGAAGTGTCGCATTTACACTCTTTTGAAGTAAATACGAGGTTTACATGACACTTCGCAATGAATGTTATATCTTATCATGAAACATAGATGTGAAATGCGATATCGCGTTTTATGAACCATTAGAACTCTATTGCTACGAAACGTAGACACCTGCAAACGCTATTTCCTTGAAAGGAAGTGTCGCATTTACATTCATTTGAAGTAAATACGAGGTTTACATGACACTTCGCAATGAATGTTATATCTTATCATGAAACATAGATGTGAAATGCGATATCGCGTTTCAAGAAGCATTAGAACTCTATTGCTACGATACGTAGACATCTGCAAACGCTATTTCCTTGCAAGGAACTGTCGCATTTACACTCTTTTGAAGTGAATACGAGGTTTACATGACACTTCGCAATGAATGTTATATCTTATCATGAAACACAGAAGTGAAATGCGATATCGCGTTTTAAGGAGCATTAGGACTCTATTGCTACGATACGTAGACATCTGCAAACACTATTTCCTTGCAAGGAAGTGTCGCATTTACACTCTTTTGAAGTGAATACGAGGTTTACATGACACTTCGCAATGAAGGTTATATCTTACCATGAAACATAGAAGTGAAATGCGATATCGCGTTTTAAGAAGCATTAGAACTCTATTGCTACGATACGTAGACATCTGCAAAAGCTATTTCCTTGCAAGGAAGTGTCGCATTTACACTCTTTTGAAGTGAATACGAGGTTTACATGACACTTCGCAATGAATGTTATATCTTATCATGAAACATAGAAGTGGAAATGCGATATCGCGTTTTAGGAAGCATTAGAACTCTATTGCTACGATACGTAGACATCTGCAAACGCTATTTCCTTGCAAGAAAGTGTCGCATTTACACTCTTTTGAAGTGAATACGAGGTTTACATGACACTTCGCAATGAATATTATATCTTATCATGAAACTCAGAAAAGAGATGCGATATCGCGTTTCAAGAAGCATTAGAACTCTATTGCTACGATACGTAGACATCTGCAAACGCTATTTCCTTGAAAGGATGTGTCGCATTTACATTCATTTGAAGTAAATACGAGGTTTACATGACACTTCGCAATGAATGTTATATCTTATCGTGAAACATAGATGTGAAATGCGATATCGCGTTCTATAAAGCATTAGAACTCTATTACTACGATACGTAGACATCTGCAAACGCTATTTCCTTGCAAGGAAGTGTCGCATTTACACTCTTTTGAAGTAAATACGAGGTTTACATGACACTTCGCAATGAATGTTATATCTTATCATGAAACATAGATGTGAAATGCGATATCGCGTTTAATGAACCATTAGAACTCTATTGCTACGATACGTAGACATCTGCAAACGCTATTTCCTTGCAAGGAAGTGTCGCATTTACACTCTTTTGAAGTGAATACGAGGTTTACATAACCCTTCGCAATGAATGTTATATCTTATCATAAAACATAGAAGTGAAATGCGATATCGCGTTTTAAGAAGCATTAGAACTCTATTGCTACGATACGCAAACATCTGCAAACGCTATTTCCTTGCAGGGAAGTGTCGCATTTACACCCTTTTGAAGTGAATACGAGGTTTACTTGACACTTCGCAATGAATATTATATCTTATTATGAAACATAGAAATGAGATGCGATATCGCGTTTTAAGAAGCATTAGAACTCTATTGCTACGATACGTAGACATCTGCAAACAATATTTCCCTGCAAGGAAGTGTCGCATTTACACTCTTTTGAAGTGAATACGAGGTTTACGTGACACTTCGCAGTGAATATTATATCTTATCATGAAACTCAGAAAAGAGATGCGATATCGCGTTTCAAGAAGCATTAGAACTCTATTGCTACGATACGTTGACAACTGCAAACGCTATTTCCTTGAAAGGAAGTGTCGCATTTACATTCATTTGAAGTAAATACGAGGTTTACATGACACTTCGCAATGAATGTTATATCTTATCATGAAACATAGATGTGAAATGCGATATCGCGTTTCAAGAAGCATTAGAACTCTATTGCTACGATACGTAGACATCTGCAAACGCTATTTCCTTGCAAGAAAGTGTCGCATTTACACTCTTTTGAAGTGAATACGAGGTTTACATGACACTTCGCAATGAATGTTATATCTTATCATGAAACATAGAAGTGAAATGCGATATCGCGTTTTAAGGAGCATTAGGACTCTATTGCTACGATACGTAGACATCTGCAAACGCTATTTCCTTGCAAGAAAGTGTCGCATTTACACTCTTTTGAAGTGAATACGAGGTTTACATGACACTTCGCAATGAAGGTTATATCTTATCATGAAACATAGAAGTGAAATGCGATATCGCGTTCTAAGAAGCATTAGAACTCTATTGCTACGATACGTAGACATCTGCAAACGCTATTTCCTTACAAGGAAGTGTCGCATTTACACTCTTTTGAAGTGAATACGAGGTTTACATGACACTTCGCAATGAATGTTATATCTTATCATGAAACATAGAAGTGAAATGCGATATCGCGTTTTAGGAAGCATTAGAACTCTATTGCTACGATACGTAGACATCTGCAAACGCTATTTCCTTGCAAGGAAGTGTCGCATTTACACTCTTTTGAAGTAAATACGAGGATTACATGACACTTCGCAGTGAATATTATATCTTATCATGAAACTCAGAAAAGAGATGCGAAATCGCGTTTCAAGAAGCAGTAGAACTCTATTGCTACGATACGCAAACATCTGCAAACGCTATTTCCTTGCAGGGAAGTGTCGCATTTACACCCTTTTGAAGTGAATACGCGGTTTACTTGACACTTCGCAATGAATATTATATCTTATTATGAAACATAGAAATGAGATGCGATATCGCGTTTTAAGAAGCATTAGAACTCTATTGCTACGATACGTAGACATCTGCAAACAATATTTCCCTGCAAGGAAGTGTCGCATTTACACTCTTTTGAAGTGAATACGAGGTTTACATGACACTTCGCAGTGAATATTATATCTTATCATGAAACTCAGAAAAGAGATGCGATATCGCGTTTCAAGAAGCATTAGAACTCGATTGCTACGATACGTTGACAACTGCAAACGCTATTTCCTTGAAAGGAAGTGTCGCATTTACATTCATTTGAAGTAAATACGAGGTTTACATGACACTTCGCAATGAATGTTATATCTTATCATGAAACATAGATGTGAAATGCGATATCGCGTTTCAAGAAGCATTAGAACTCTATTGCTACGATACGTAGACATCTGCAAACGCTATTTCCTTGCAAGGAACTGTCGCATTTACACCCTTTTGAAGTGAATACGAGGTTTACATGACACTTCGCAATGAATATTATATCTTATCATGAAACATAGAAATGAGAAGCGATATCGCGTTTTCTGAAGCATTAGAACTCTATTGCTACGATACGTAGACATCTGCAAACGCTATTTCCTTGCAAGGAACTGTCGCATTTACACTCTTTTGAAGTGAATACGAGGTTTACGTGACACTTCGCAATGAATATTATATCTTATCATGGAACTCAGAAAAGGGATGCGATATCGCGTTTCAAGAAGGATTGGAACTCTATTGCTACGATAGGTAGACATCTATAAGCGCTATTTCCTTGAAAGGAAGTGTCGCATTTACATTCATTCGAAGTAAATACGAGGTTTACATGACACTTCGCAATGAATGTTATATCTTATCATGAAACATAGAAGTGAAATGCGATATCGCGTTTTAAGAAGCATTAGAACTCTATTGCTACGAAACGTACACATCTGCAAACGCTATTTCCTTGCAAGGAAGTGTCACATTTACACTCTTTTGATGTGAATACGAGGTATACATAACACTTCGCAATGAATGTTATATCTTATCATGAAACTCAGAAAGGGGATGCGATATCGCGTTTCAAGAAGGATTGGAACTCTATTGCTACGATACGTAGACATCTATAAGCGTTATTTCCTTGAAAGGAAGTGTCGCATTTACATTCATTTGAAGTAAATACGAGGATTACATGACACTTCGCAATGAATGTTATATCTTATCATGAAACATAGAAGTGAAATTCGATATCGCGTTTTAAGAAGCATTAGAACTCTATTGCTACGATACGTACACATCTGCAAACGCTATTTCCATGCAAGGAAGTGTCGCATTTACACTCTTTTGAAGTGAATACGAGGTTTACATGACACTTCGCAGTGAATATTATATCTTATCATGAAACTCAGAAAAGAGATGCGATATCGCGTTTCAAGAAGCATTAGAACTCTATTGCTACGATACGTAGACATCTGCAAACGCTATTTCCTTGAAAGGAAGTGTCGCATTTACATTCATTTGAAGTAAATACGAGGTTTACATGACACTTCGCAATGAATGTTATATCTTATCGTGAAACATAGATGTGAAATGCGATATCGCGTTCTATAAAGCATTAGAACTCTATTACTACGATACGTAGACATCTGCAAACGCTATTTCCTTGCAAGGAACTGTCGCATTTACACTCTTTTGAAGTGAATATGAGGTTTACATGACACTTCGCAATGAATGTTATATCTCATCATGAAACATAGAAGTGAAATGCGATATCGCGTTTTAAGAAGCATTAGAACTCTATTGCTACGATACGTAGACATCTGCAAACGCTATTTCCTTGCAAGAAAGTGTCGCATTTACACTCTTTTGAAGTGAATACGAGGTTTACATGACACTTCGCAATGAATATTATATCTTATCATGAAACTCAGAAAAGAGATGCGATATCGCGTTTCAAGAAGCATTAGTACTCTATTGCTACGATACGTTGACAACTGCAAACGCTATTTCCTTGCAAGGAACTGTCGCATTTACACTCTTTTGAAGTGAATACGAGGTTTACATGACACTTCGCAATGAATGTTATATCTTATCATGAAACATAGAAGTGAAATGCGATATCGCGTTTTAAGGAGCATTAGGACTCTATTGCTAAGATACGTAGACATCTGCAAACGCTATTTCCTTGCAAGAAAGTGTCGCATTTACACTCTTTTGAAGTGAATACGAGGTTTACATGACACTTCGCAATGAAGGTTATATCTCATCATGAAACATAGAAGTGAAATGCGATATCGCGTTTTAAGGAGCATTAGAACTCTATTGCTACGATATGTAGACATCTGCAAACGCTATTTCCTTGCAAGGGAGTGTCGCATTTACACTCTTTTGAAGTGAATACGAGGTTTACATGACACTTCGCAATGAATGTTATATCTTATCATGAAACATAGAAGTGAAATGCGATATCGCGTTTTAGGAAGCATTAGAACTCTATTGCTACGATACGTAGACATCTGCAAACGCTATTTCCTTGCAAGGAACTGTCGCATTTACACCCTTTTGAAGTGAATACGAGGTTTACATGACACTTCGCAATGAATATTATATCTTATCATGAAACATAGAAATGAGAAGCGATATCGCGTTTTCTGAAGCATTAGAACTCTATTGCTACGATACGTAGACATCTGCAAACGCTATTTCCTTGCAAGGAACTGTCGCATTTACACTCTTTTGAAGTGAATACGAGGTTTACGTGACACTTCGCAATGAATATTATATCTTATCATGGAACTCAGAAAAGGGATGCGATATCGCGTTTCAAGAAGCATTAGAACTCTATTGCTACGATACGTAGACATCTGCAAACGCTATTTCCTTGAAAGGAAGTGTCGCATTTACATTCATTTGAAGTAAATACGAGGCTTACATGACACTTCGCAATGAATGTTATATCTTATCGTGAAACATAGATGTGAAATGCGATATCGCGTTCTATAAAGCATTAGAACTCTATTACTACGATACGTAGACATCTGCAAACGCTATTTCCTTGCAAGGAACTGTCGCATTTACACTCTTTTGAAGTGAATACGAGGTTTACATGACACTTCGCAATGAATGTTATATCTCATCATGAAACATAGAAGTGAAATGCGATATCGCGTTTTAAGAAGCATTAGAACTCTATTGCTACGATACGTAGACATCTGCAAACGCTATTTCCTTGCAAGAAAGTGTCGCATTTACACTCTTTTGAAGTGAATACGAGGTTTACATGACACTTCGCAATGAATATTATATCTTATCATGAAACTCAGAAAAGAGATGCGATATCGCGTTTCAAGAAGCATTAGAACTCTATTGCTACGATACGTAGACATCTGCAAACGCTATTTCCTTGAAAGGATGTGTCGCATTTACATTCATTTGAAGTAAATACGAGGTTTACATGACACTTCGCAATGAATGTTATATCTTATCGTGAAACATAGATGTGAAATGCGATATCGCGTTCTATAAAGCATTAGAACTCTATTACTACGATACGTAGACATCTGCAAACGCTATTTCCTTGCAAGGAAGTGTCGCATTTACACTCTTTTGAAGTAAATACGAGGTTTACATGACACTTCGCAATGAATGTTATATCTTATCATGAAACATAGATGTGAAATGCGATATCGCGTTTAATGAACCATTAGAACTCTATTGCTACGATACGTAGACATCTGCAAACGCTATTTCCTTGCAAGGAAGTGTCGCATTTACACTCTTTTGAAGTGAATACGAGGTTTACATAACACTTCGCAATGAATGTTATATCTTATCATAAAACATAGAAGTGAAATGCGATATCGCGTTTTAAGAAGCATTAGAACTCTATTGCTACGATACGCAAACATCTGCAAACGCTATTTCCTTGCAGGGAAGTGTCGCATTTACACCCTTTTGAAGTGAATACGAGGTTTACTTGACACTTCGCCATGAATATTATATCTTATTATGAAACATAGAAATGAGATGCGATATCGCGTTTTATGAAGCATTAGAACTCTATTGCTACGATACGTAGACATCTGCAAACAATATTTCCCTGCAAGGAAGTGTCGCATTTACACTCTTTTGAAGTGAATACGAGGTTTACGTGACACTTCGCAGTGAATATTATATCTTATCATGAAACTCAGAAAAGAGATGCGATATCGCGTTTCAAGAAGCATTAGAACTCTATTGCTACGATACGTTGACAACTGCAAACGCTATTTCCTTGAAAGGAAGTGTCGCATTTACATTCATTTGAAGTAAATACGAGGTTTACATGACACTTCGCAATGAATGTTATATCTTATCATGAAACATAGATGTGAAATGCGATATTGCGTTTCAAGAAGCATTAGAACACTATTGCTACGATACGTAGACATCTGCAAACGCTATTTCCTTGCAAGGAACTGTCGCATTTACACTCTTTTGAAGTGAATACGAGGTTTACATGACACTTCGCAATGAATGTTATATCTTATCATGAAACATAGAAGTGAAATGCGATATCGCGTTTTAAGGAGCATTAGGACTCTATTGCTACGATACGTAGACATCTGCAAACGCTATTTCCTTGCAAGAAAGTGTCGCATTTACACTCTTTTGAAGTGAATACGAAGTTTACATGACACTTCGCAATGAAGGTTATATCTTATCATGAAACATAGAAGTGAAATGCGATATCGCGTTTTAAGGAGCATTAGAACTCTATTGCTACGATACGTAGACATCTGCAAACGCTATTTCCTTGCAAGGAAGTGTCGCATTTACACTCTTTTGAAGTGAATACGAGGTTTACATGACACTTCGCAATGAATGTTATATCTTATCATGAAACAGAAGTGAAATGCGATATCGCGTTTTAAGAAGCATTAGAACTCTATTGCTACGATACGTAAACATCTGCAAACGCTATTTCCTTGCAGGGAAGTGTCGCATTTACACCCTTTTGAAGTGAATACGAGGTTTACTTGACACTTCGCAATGAATATTATATCTTATTATGAAACATAGAAATGAGATGCGATATCGCGTTTCAAGAAGCATTAGAACTCTATTGCTACGATACGTTGACATCTGCAAACAATATTTCCTTGAAAGGAAGTGTCGCATTTACATTCATTTGAAGTAAATACGAGGTTTACATGACACTTCGCAATGAATGTTATATCTTATCATGAAACATAGATGTGAAATGCGATATCGCGTTTCAGGAAGCATTAGAACTCTATTGCTACGATACGTAGACATCTGCAAACGCTATTTCCTTGCAAGGAACATTTACACTCTTTTGAAGTGAATACGAGGTTTACATGACACTTCGCAATGAATGTTATATCTTATCATGAAACATAGAAGTGAAATGCGATATCGCGTTTTAAGGAGCATTAGGACTCTATTGCTACGATACGTAGACATCTGCAAACGCTATTTCCTTGCAAGGAAGTGTCGCATTTACACTCTTTTGAAGTGAATACGAGGTTTACATGACACTTCGCAATGAATGTTATATCTTATCATGAAACAGAAGTGAAATGCGATATCGCGTTTTAAGAAGCATTAGAACTCTATTGCTACGATACGTAAACATCTGCAAACGCTATTTCCTTGCAGGGAAGTGTCGCATTTACACCCTTTTGAAGTGAATACGAGGTTTACTTGACACTTCGCAATGAATATTATATCTTATTATGAAACATAGAAATGAGATGCGATATCGCGTTTCAAGAAGCATTAGAACTCTATTGCTACGATACGTTGACATCTGCAAACAATATTTCCTTGAAAGGAAGTGTCGCATTTACATTCATTTGAAGTAAATACGAGGTTTACATGACACTTCGCAATGAATGTTATATCTTATCATGAAACATAGATGTGAAATGCGATATCGCGTTTCAAGAAGCATTAGAACTCTATTGCTACGATACGTAGACATCTGCAAACGCTATTTCCTTGCAAGGAACTGTCGCATTTACACTCTCTTGAAGTGAATACGAGGTTTACATGACACTTCGCAATGAATGTTATATCTTATCATGAAACATAGAAGTGAAATGCGATATCGCGTTTTAAGGAGCATTAGGACTCTATTGCTACGATACGTAGACATCTGCAAACGCTATTTCCTTGCAAGGAAGTGTCGCATTTACACTCTTTTGCGGTGAATACGAGGTTTACATGACACTTCGCAATGAATGTTATATCTTATCATGAAACATAGAAGTGAAATGCGATATCGCGTTTTAAGAAGCATTAGAACTCTATTGCTACGATACGTAGACATCTGCAAACGCTATTTCCTTGCAAGGAAGTGTCGCATTTACACTCTTTTGAAGTGAATACGAGGTTTACATGACACTTCGCAATGAATGTTATATCTTATCATGAAACATAGAAGTGAAATGCGATATCGCGTTTTAGGAAGCATTAGAACTCTATTGCTACGATACGTAGACATCTGCAAACGCTATTTCCTTGCAAGAAAGTGTCGCATTTACACTCTTTTGAAGTGAATACGAGGTTTACATGACACTTCGCAATGAATATTATATCTTATCATGAAACTCTGAAAAGAGATGCGATATCGCGTTTCAAAAAGCATTAGAACTCTATTGCTACGATACGTAGACATCTGCAAACGCTATTTCCTTGAAAGGAAGTGTCGCATTTACATTCATTTGAAGTAGATACGAGGTTTGCATGACACTTCGCAATGAATGTTATATCTTATCGTGAAACATAGACGTGAAATGCGATATCGCGTTTTATGAAGCATTAGAACTCTATTGCTACGATACGTAGACATCTGCAAACGCTATTTCCTTGCAAGGAACTGTCGCATTTACACTCTTTTGAAGTGAATACGAGGTTTACATGACACTTCGCAATGAATGTTATATCTTATCATGAAACATAGAAGTGAAATGCGATATCGCGTTTTAAGAAGCATTAGAACTCTATTGCTACGATACGTAGACATCTGCAAACAATATTTCCCTGCAAGGATGTGTCGCATTTACACTCTTTTGAAGTTAATACGAGGTTTACATAACACATCGCAATGAATGTTGTATCTTATCATGAAACTCAGAAAAGAGATGCGATATCGCGTTTTAAGAAGCATTAGATCTCTATTGCTACGATACGTAGACATCTGTAAACGCTATTTCCTTGAAAGGAAGTGTCGCATTTACATTCACTTGAAGTAAATACGAGGTTTACATGACACTTCGCAATGAATGTTATATCTTATCATGAAACATAGAAGTGAAATGCGATATCGCGTTTTAAGAAGCATTAGAACTCTATTGCTACGATACGTACACATCTGCAAACGCTATTTCCTTGCAAGGAAGTGTCGCATTTACACTCTTTTGAAGTGAACACGAGGTTTACATGACACTTGGCAATGAATGTTGTATCTTATCATGAAACTGAAGTGAAATGCGATATCGCGTTTTAAGAAGCATTAGAACTCTATTGCTACGATACGTAGACAACTGCAAACGCTATTTCCTTGAAAGGAAGTGTCGCATTTACATTCATTTGAAGTAAATACGAGGTTTGCATGACACTTCGCAATGAATGTTATATCTTATCGTGAAACATAGATGTGAAATGCGATATCGCGTTTTATGAAGCATTAGAACTCTATTACTACGATACGTAGACATCTGCAAACGCTATTTCCTTGCAAGGAAGTGTCGCATTTACACTCTTTTGAAGTAAATACGAGGTTTACATGACACTTCGCAATGAATGTTATATCTTATCGTGAAACATAGATGTGAAATGCGATATCGCGTTTTATGAAGCATTAGAACTCTATTGCTACGATACGTAGACATCTGCAAACGCTATTTCCTTGCAAGGAACTGTCGCATTTACACTCTTTTGAAGTGAATACGAGGTTTACATGACAATTCGCAATGAATGTTATATCTTATCATGAAACATAGAAGTGAAATGCGATATCACGTTTTAAGGAGCATTAGGACTCTATTGCTACGATACGTAGACATCTGCAAACGCTATATCCTTGCAAGGAAGTGTCGCATTTACACTCTTTTGAAGTGAATACGAGGTTTACATAACACTTCGCAATGAATGTTATATCTTATCATAAAACATAGAAGTGAAATGCGATATCGCATTTTAAGAAGCATTAGAACTCTATTGCTACGATACGTAAACATCTGCAAACGCTATTTCCTTGCAGGGAAGTGTCGCATTTACATTCATTTGAAGTAAATACGAGGTTTACATGACACTTCGCAATGAATGTTATATCTTATCATGAAACATAGATGTGAAATGCGATATCGCGTTTCAGGAAGCATTAGAACTCTATTGCTACGATACGTAGACATCTGCAAACGCTATTTCCTTGCAAGGAACATTTACACTCTTTTGAAGTGAATACGAGGTTTACATGACACTTCGCAATGAATGTTATATCTTATCATGAAACATAGAAGTGAAATGCGATATCGCGTTTTAATGAGCATTAGGACTCTATTGCTACGATACGTAGACATCTGCAAACGCTATTTCCTTGCAAGGAAGTGTCGCATTTACACTCTTTTGAAGTGAATACGAGGTTTACATGACACTTCGCAATGAATGTTATATCTTATCATGAAACAGAAGTGAAATGCGATATCGCGTTTTAAGAAGCATTAGAACTCTATTGCTACGATACGTAAACATCTGCAAACGCTATTTCCTTGCAGGGAAGTGTCGCATTTACACCCTTTTGAAGTGAATACGAGGTTTACTTGACACTTCGCAATGAATATTATATCTTATTATGAAACATAGAAATGAGATGCGATATCGCGTTTCAAGAAGCATTAGAACTCTATTGCTACGATACGTTGACATCTGCAAACAATATTTCCTTGAAAGGAAGTGTCGCATTTACATTCATTTGAAGTAAATACGAGGTTTACATGACACTTCGCAATGAATGTTATATCTTATCATGAAACATAGATGTGAAATGCGATATCGCGTTTCAGGAAGCATTAGAACTCTATTGCTACGATACGTAGACATCTGCAAACGCTATTTCCTTGCAAGGAACATTTACACTCTTTTGAAGTGAATACGAGGTTTACATGACACTTCGCAATGAATGTTATATCTTATCATGAAACATTGAAGTGAAATGCGATATCGCGTTTTAAGGAGCATTAGGACTCTATTGCTACGATACGTAGACATCTGCAAACGCTATTTCCTTGCAAGGAAGTGTCGCATTTACACTCTTTTGAAGTGAATACGAGGTTTACATGACACTTCGCAATGAATGTTATATCTTATCATGAAACAGAAGTGAAATGCGATATCGCGTTTTAAGAAGCATTAGAACTCTATTGCTACGATACGTAAACATCTGCAAACGCTATTTCCTTGCAGGGAAGTGTCGCATTTACACCCTTTTGAAGTGAATACGAGGTTTACTTGACACTTCGCAATGAATATTATATCTTATTATGAAACATAGAAATGAGATGCGATATCGCGTTTCAAGAAGCATTAGAACTCTATTGCTACGATACGTTGACATCTGCAAACAATATTTCCTTGAAAGGAAGTGTCGCATTTACATTCATTTGAAGCAAATACGAGGTTTACATGACACTTCGCAATGAATGTTATATCTTATCATGAAACATAGATGTGAAATGCGATATCGCGTTTTATGAACCATTAGAACTCTATTGCTACGATACGTAGACACCTGCAAACGCTATTTCCTTGAAAGGAAGTGTCGCATTTACATTCATTTGAAGTAAATACGAGGTTTACATGACACTTCGCAATGAATGTTATATCTTATCCTGAAACATAGATGTGAAATGCGATATCGCGTTTCAAGAAGCATTAGAACTCTATTGCTACGATACGTAGACATCTGCAAACGCTATTTCCTTGCAAGGAACTGTCGCATTTACACTCTTTTGAAGTGAATACGAGGTTTACATGACACTTCGCAATGAATGTTATATCTTATCATGAAACATAGAAGTGAAATTCGATATCGCGTTTTAAGAAGCATTAGAACTCTATTGCTACGATACGTACACATCTGCAAACGCTATTTCCTTGCAAGGAAGTGTCGCATTTACACTCTTTTGAAGTGAATACGAGGTTTACATGACACTTCGCAGTGAATATTATATCTTATCATGAAACTCAGAAAAGAGATGCGATATCGCGTTTCAAGAAGCATTAGAACTCTATTGCTACGATACGTAGACAACTGCAAACGCTATTTCCTTGAAAGGAAGTGTCGCATTTACATTCATTTGAAGTAAATACGAGGTTTGCATGACACTTCGCAATGAATGTTATATCTTATCGTGAAACATAGATGTGAAATGCGATATCGCGTTTTATGAAGCATTAGAACTCTATTACTACGATACGTAGACATCTGCAAACGCTATTTCCTTGCAAGGAAGTGTCGCATTTACACTCTTTTGAAGTAAATACGAGGTTTACATGACACTTCGCAATGAATGTTATATCTTATCGTGAAACATAGATGTGAAATGCGATATCGCGTTTTATGAAGCATTAGAACTCTATTGCTACGATACGTAGACATCTGCAAACGCTATTTCCTTGCAAGGAACTGTCGCATTTACACTCTTTTGAAGTGAATACGAGGTTTACATGACAATTCGCAATGAATGTTATATCTTATCATGAAACATAGAAGTGAAATGCGATATCACGTTTTGAGGAGCATTAGGACTCTATTGCTACGATACGTAGACATCTGCAAACGCTATATCCTTGCAAGGAAGTGTCGCATTTACACTCTTTTGAAGTGAATACGAGGTTTACATAACACTTCGCAATGAATGTTATATCTTATCATAAAACATAGAAGTGAAATGCGATATCGCATTTTAAGAAGCATTAGAACTCTATTGCTACGATACGTAAACATCTGCAAACGCTATTTCCTTGCAGGGAAGTGTCGCATTTACACCCTTTTGAAGTGAATACGAGGTTTACTTGACACTTCGCAATGAATATTATATCTTATTATGAAACATAGAAATGAGATGCGATATCGCGTTTCAAGAAGTATTAGAACTCTATTGCTACGATACGTTGACATCTGCAAACAATATTTCCTTGAAAGGAAGTGTCGCATTTACATTCATTTGAAGTAAATACGAGGTTTACATGACACTTCGCAATGAATGTTATATCTTATCATGAAACATAGATGTGAAATGCGATATCGCGTTTCAGGAAGCATTAGAACTCTATTGCTACGATACGTAGACATCTGCAAACGCTATTTCCTTGCAAGGAACATTTACACTCTTTTGAAATGAATACGAGGTTTACATGACACTTCGCAATGAATGTTATATCTTATCATGAAACATAGATGTGAAATGCGATATCGCGTTTCAAGAAGCATTAGGACTCTATTGCTACGATACGTAGACATCTGCAAACGCTATTTCCTTGCTAGGAAGTGTTGCATTTACACTCTTTTGAAGTGAATACGAGGTTTACATGACACTTCGCAATGAATGTTATATCTTATCATGAAACATAGATGTGAAATGCGATATCGCGTTTCAAGAAGCATTAGAACTCTATTGCTACGATACGTAGACATCTGCAAACGCTATTTCCTTGCAAGGAACTGTCGCATTTACACTCTCTTGAAGTGAATACGAGGTTTACATGACACTTCGCAATGAATGTTATATCTTATCATGAAACATAGAAGTGAAATGCGATATCGCGTTTTAAAGAGCATTAGGACTCTATTGCTACGATACGTAGACATCTGCAAACGCTATTTCCTTGCAAGGAAGTGTCGCATTTACACTCTTTTGAAGTGAATACGAGGTTTACATGACACTTCGCAATGAATGTTATATCTTATCATGAAACATAGAAGTGAAATGCGATATCGCGTTTTAAGAAGCATTAGAACTCTATTGCTACGATACGTAGCCATCTGCAAACGCTATTTCCTTGCAAGGAAGTGTCGCATTTACACTCTTTTGAAGTGAATACGAGGTTTACATGACACTTCGCAATGAATGTTATATCTTATCATGAAACATAGAAGTGAAATGCGATATCGCGTTTTAGGAAGCATTAGAACTCTATTGCTACGATACGTAGACATCTGCAAACGCTATTTCCTTGCAAGAAAGTGTCGCATTTACACTCTTTTGAAGTGAATACGAGGTTTACATGACACTTCGCAATGAATATTATATCTTATCATGAAACTCTGAAAAGAGATGCGATATCGCGTTTCAAAAAGCATTAGAACTCTATTGCTACGATACGTAGACATCTGCAAACGCTATTTCCTTGAAAGGAAGTGTCGCATTTACATTCATTTGAAGTAAATACGAGGTTTGCATGACACTTCGCAATGAATGTTATATCTTATCGTGAAACATAGACGTGAAATGCGATATCGCGTTTTATGAAGCATTAGAACTCTATTGCTACGATACGTAGACATCTGCAAACGCTATTTCCCTTGCAAGGAACTGTCGCATTTACACTCTTTTGAAGTGAATACGAGGTTTACATGACACTTCGCAATGAATGTTATATCTTATCATGAAACATAGAAGTGAAATGCGATATCGCGTTTTAAGAAGCATTAGAACTCTATTGCTACGATACGTAGACATCTGCAAACAATATTTCCCTGCAAGGATGTGTCGCATTTACACTCTTTGAAGTTAATACGAGGTTTACATAACACTTCGCAATGAATGTTGTATCTTATCATGAAACTCAGAAAGAGATGCGATATCGCGTTTTAAGAAGCATTAGATCTCTATTGCTACGATACGTAGACATCTGTAAACGCTATTTCCTTGAAAGGAAGTGTCGCATTTACATTCACTTGAAGTAAATACGAGGTTTACATGACACTTCGCAATGAATGTTATATCTTATCATGAAACATAGAAGTGAAATGCGATATCGCGTTTTAAGAAGCATTAGAACTCTATTGCTACGATACGTACACATCTGCAAACGCTATTTCCTTGCAAGGAAGTGTCGCATTTACACTCTTTTGAAGTGAATACGAGGTTTACATGACACTTCGCAATGAATGTTATATCTTATCATGAAACATAGATGTGAAATGCGATATCGCGTTTTAAGGAGCATTAGGACTCTATTGCTACGATACGTAGACAACTGCAAACGCTATTTTCTTGAAAGGAAGTGTCGCATTTACATTCATTTGAAGTAAATACGAGGTTTACATGACCCTTCGCAATGAATGTTATATCTTATCATGAAACATAGATGTGAAATGCGATATCGCGTTTTATGAACCATTAGAACTCTATTGCTACGATACGTAGACACCTGCAAACGCTATTTCCTTGAAAGGAAGTGTCGCATTTACATTCATTTGAAGTAAATACGCGGTTTACATGACACTTCGCAATGAATGTTATATCTTATCATGAAACATAGATGTGAAATGCGATATCGCGTTTCAAGAAGCATTAGAACTCTATTGCTACGATACGTAGACATCTGCAAACGCTATTTCCTTGCAAGGAACTGTCGCATTTACACTCTTTTGAAGTGAATACGAGGTTTACATGACACTTCGCAATGAATGTTATATCTTATCATGAAACATAGAAGTGAAATGCGATATCGCGTTTTAAGGAGCATTAGGACTCTATTGCTACGATACGTAGACATCTGCAAACGCTATTTCCTTGCAAGGAAGTGTCGCATTTAAACTCTTTTGAAGTGAATACGAGGTTTACATGACACTTCGCAATGAATGTTATATCTTATCATGAAACATAGATGTGAAATGCGATATCGCGTTTCAAGAAGCATTAGAACTCTATTGCTACGATACGCAGACATCTGCAAACGCTATTTCCTTGCAAGGAACTGTCGCATTTACACTCTTTTGAAGTGAATACGAGGTTTACATGACACTTCGCAATGAATGTTATATCTTATCATGAAACATAGAAGTGAAATGCGATATCGCGTTTTAAGGAGCATTAGGACTCTATTGCTACGATACGTAGACATCTGCAAACGCTATTTCCTTGCAAGGAAGTGTCGCATTTAAACTCTTTTGAAGTGAATACGAGGTTTACATGACACTTCGCAATGAATGTTATATCTTATCATGAAACATAGATGTGAAATGCGATATCGCGTTTCAAGAAGCATTAGAACTCTATTGCTACGATACGTAGACATCTGCAAACGCTATTTCCTTGCAAGGAACTGTCGCATTTACACTCTTTTGAAGTGAATACGAGGTTTACGTAACACTTCGCAATGAATGTTATATCTTATCATGAAACATAGATGTGAAATGCGATATCGCGTTTCAGGAAGCATTAGAACTCTATTGCTACGATACGTAGACATCTGCAAACGCTATTTCCTTGCAAGGAACATTTACACTCTTTTGAAGTGAATACGAGGTTTACATGACACTTCGCAATGAATGTTATATCTTATCATGAAACATAGAAGTGAAATGCGATGTCGCGTTTCAAGAAGCATTAGAACTCTATTGCTACGATACGTAGACATCTGCAAACGCTATTTCCTTGCAAGGAACTGTCGCATTTACACTCTTTTGAAGTGAATACGAGGTTTACATGACACTTCGCAATGAATGTTATATCTTATCATGAAACATAGAAGTGAAATGCGATATCGCGTTTTAAGGAGCATTAGGACTCTATTGCTACGATACGTAGACATCTGCAAACGCTATTTCCTTGCAAGGAAGTGTCGCATTTACACTCTTTTGAAGTGAATACGAGGTTTACATGACACTTCGCAATGAATGTTATATCTTATCATGAAACATAGATGTGAAATGCGATATCGCGTTCCAAGAAGCATTAGAACTCTATTGCTACGATACGTAGACATTTGCAAACGCTATTTCCTTGCAAGGAACTGTCGCATTTACACTCTTTTGAAGTGAATACGAGGTTTACATGACACTTCGCAATGAATGTTATATCTTATCATGAAACATAGAAGTGAAATGCGATATCGCGTTTTAAGGAGCATTAGGACTCTATTGCTACGATACGTAGACATCTGCAAACGCTATTTCCTTGCAAGGAAGTGTCGCATTTAAACTCTTTTGAAGTGAATACGAGGTTTACATGACACTTCGCAATGAATGTTATATCTTATCATGAAACATAGATGTGAAATGCGATATCGCGTTTCAAGAAGCATTAGAACTCTATTGCTACGATACGTAGACATCTGCAAACGCTATTTCCTTGCAAGGAACTGTCGCATTTACACTCTTTTGAAGTGAATACGAGGTTTACGTAACACTTCGCAATGAATGTTATATCTTATCATGAAACATAGATGTGAAATGCGATATCGCGTTTCAGGAAGCATTAGAACTCTATTGCTACGATACGTAGACATCTGCAAACGCTATTTCCTTGCAAGGAACATTTACACTCTTTTGAAGTGAATACGAGGTTTACATGACACTTCGCAATGAATGTTATATCTTATCATGAAACATAGAAGTGAAATGCGATGTCGCGTTTCAAGAAGCATTAGAACTCTATTGCTACGATACGTAGACATCTGCAAACGCTATTTCCTTGCAAGGAACTGTCGCATTTACACTCTTTTGAAGTGAATACGAGGTTTACATGACACTTCGCAATGAATGTTATATCTTATCATGAAACATAGAAGTGAAATGCGATATCGCGTTTTAAGGAGCATTAGGACTCTATTGCTACGATACGTAGACATCTGCAAACGCTATTTCCTTGCAAGGAAGTGTCGCATTTACACTCTTTTGAAGTGAATACGAGGTTTACATGACACTTCGCAATGAATGTTATATCTTATCATGAAACATAGATGTGAAATGCGATATCGCGTTCCAAGAAGCATTAGAACTCTATTGCTACGATACGTAGACATTTGCAAACGCTATTTCCTTGCAAGGAACTGTCGCATTTACACTCTTTTGAAGTGAATACGAGGTTTACATGACACTTCGCAATGAATGTTATATCTTATCATGAAACATAGAAGTGAAATGCGATATCGCGTTTTAAGGAGCATTAGGACTCTATTGCTACGATACGTAGACATCTGCAAACGCTATTTCCTTGCAAGGAAGTGTCGCATTTAAACTCTTTTGAAGTGAATACGAGGTTTACATGACACTTCGCAATGAATGTTATATCTTATCATGAAACATAGATGTGAAATGCGATATCGCGTTTCAAGAAGCATTAGAACTCTATTGCTACGATACGTAGACATCTGCAAACGCTATTTCCTTGCAAGGAACTGTCGCATTTACACTCTTTTGAAGTGAATACGAGGTTTACATGACACTTCGCAATGAATGTTATATCTTATCATGAAACATAGAAGTGAAATGCGATATCGCGTTTTAAGGAGCATTAGGACTCTATTGCTACGATACGTAGACATCTGCAAACGCTATTTCCTTGCAAGGAAGTGTCGCATTTACACTCTTTTGAAGTGAATACGAGGTTTACATGACACTTCGCAATGAATGTTATATCTTATCATGAAACATAGATGTGAAATGCGATATCGCGTTTTAAGGAGCATTAGGACTCTATTGCTACGATACGTAGACATCTGCAAACGCTATTTCCTTGCAAGGAAGTGTCGCATTTACACTCTTTTGAAGTGAATACGAGGTTTACATGACACTTCGCAATGAATGTTATATCTTATCATGAAACATAGAAGTGAAATGCGATATCGCGTTTTAAGAAGCATTAGAACTCTATTGCTACGATACGCAGACATCTGCAAACGCTATTTCCTTACAAGGAAGTGTCGCATTTACACCCTTTTGAAGTGAATACGAGGTTTACATGACACTTCGCAATGAATGTTATATCTTATCATGAAACATAGAAGTGAAATGCGATATCGCGTTTTAGGAAGCATTAGAACTCTATTGCTACGATACGTAGACATCTGCAAACGCTATTTCCTTGCAAGGAACTGTCGCATTTACACTCTTTTGAAGTGAATACGAGGTTTACATGACACTTCGCAATGAATGTTATATCTTATCATGAAACATAGAAGTGAAATGCGATATCGCGTTTTAAGGAGCATTAGGACTCTATTGCTACGATACGTAGACATCTGCAAACGCTATTTCCATGCAAGGAAGTGTCGCATTTACACTCTTTTGAAGTGAATACGAGGTTTACAAGACACTTCGCAATGAATGTTACATCTTATCATGAAACATAGATGTGAAATGCGATATCGCGTTTCAAGAAGCATTAGAACTCTATTGTTACGATACGTAGACATCTGCAAACGCTATTTCCTTGCAAGGAACTGTCGCATTTACACTCTTTTGAAGTGAATACGAGGTTTACATGACACTTCGCAATGAATGTTATATCTTATCATGAAACATAGAAGTGAAATGCGATATCGTGTTTTAAGGAGCATTAGGACTCTATTGCTACGATACGTAGACATCTGCAAACGCTATTTCCTTGCAAGGAAGTGTCGCATTTACACTCTTTTGAAGTGAATACGAGGTTTACATGACACTTCGCAATGAATGTTATATCTTATCATGAAACATAGATGTGAAATGCGATATCGCGTTTCAAGAAGCATTAGAACTCTATTGCTACGATACGTAGACATCTGCAAACGCTATTTCCTTGCAAGGAACTGTCGCATTTACACTCTTTTGAAGTGAATACGAGGTTTACATGACACTTCGCAATGAATGTTATATCTTATCATGAAACATAGAAGTGAAATGCGATATCGCGTTTTAAGGAGCATTAGGACTCTATTGCTACGATACGGAGACATCTGCAAACGCTATTTCCTTGCAAGGAAGTGTCGCATTTACACTCTTTTGAAGTGAATACGAGGTTTACATGACACTTCGCAATGAATGTTATATCTTATTATGAAACATAGAAATGAGATGCGATATCGCGTTTCAAGAAGTATTAGAACTCTATTGCTACGATACGTTGACATCTGCAAACAGTATTTCCTTGAAAGGAAGTGTCGCATTTACATTCATTTGAAGTAAATACGAGGTTTACATGACACTTCGCAATGAATGTTATATCTTATCATGAAACATAGATGTGAAATGCGATATCGCGTTTCAGGAAGCATTAGAACTCTATTGCTACGATACGTAGACATCTGCAAACGCTATTTCCTTGCAAGGAACATTTACACTCTTTTGAAATGAATACGAGGTTTACATGACACTTCGCAATGAATGTTATATCTTATCATGAAACATAGATGTGAAATGCGATATCGCGTTTCAAGAAGCATTAGGACTCTATTGCTACGATACGTAGACATCTGCAAACGCTATTTCCTTGCAAGGAAGTGTCGCATTTACACTCTTTTGAAGTGAATACGAGGTTTACATGACACTTCGCAATGAATGTTATATCTTATCATGAAACATAGAAGTGAAATGCGATATCGCGTTTTAAGAAGCATTAGAACTCTATTGCTACGATACGTAGCCATCTGCAAACGCTATTTCCTTGCAAGGAAGTGTCGCATTTACACTCTTTTGAAGTGAATACGAGGTTTACATGACACTTCGCAATGAATGTTATATCTTATCATGAAACATAGAAGTGAAATGCGATATCGCGTTTTAGGAAGCATTAGAACTCTATTGCTACGATACGTAGACATCTGCAAACGCTATTTCCTTGCAAGAAAGTGTCGCATTTACACTCTTTTGAAGTGAATACGAGGTTTACATGACACTTCGCAATGAATATTATATCTTATCATGAAACTCTGAAAAGAGATGCGATATCGCGTTTCAAAAAGCATTAGAACTCTATTGCTACGATACGTAGACATCTGCAAACGCTATTTCCTTGAAAGGAAGTGTCGCATTTACATTCGTTTGAAGTAAATACGAGGTTTGCATGACACTTCGCAATGAATGTTATATCTTATCGTGAAACATAGACGTGAAATGCGATATCGCGTTTTATGAAGCATTAGAACTCTATTGCTACGATACGTAGACATCTGCAAACGCTATTTCCTTGCAAGGAACTGTCGCATTTACACTCTTTTGAAGTGAATACGAGGTTTACATGACACTTCGCAATGAATGTTATATCTTATCATGAAACATAGAAGTGAAATGCGATATCGCGTTTTAAGAAGCATTAGAACTCTATTGCTACGATACGTAGACATCTGCAAACAATATTTCCCTGCAAGGATGTGTCGCATTTACACTCTTTTGAAGTTAATACGAGGTTTACATAACACTTCGCAATGAATGTTGTATCTTATCATGAAACTCAGAAAAGAGATGCGATATCGCGTTTTAAGAAGCATTAGATCTCTATTGCTACGATACGTAGACATCTGTAAACGCTATTTCCTTGAAAGGAAGTGTCGCATTTACATTCACTTGAAGTAAATACGAGGTTTACATGACACTTCGCAATGAATGTTATATCTTATCATGAAACATAGAAGTGAAATGCGATATCGCGTTTTAAGAAGCATTAGAACTCTATTGCTACGATACGTACACATCTGCAAACGCTATTTCCTTGCAAGGAAGTGTCGCATTTACACTCTTTTGAAGTGAATACGAGGTTTACATGACACTTCGCAATGAATGTTATATCTTATCATGAAACATAGATGTGAAATGCGATATCGCGTTTTAAGGAGCATTAGGACTCTATTGCTACGATACGTAGACAACTGCAAACGCTATTTTCTTGAAAGGAAGTGTCGCATTTACATTCATTTGAAGTAAATACGAGGTTTACATGACCCTTCGCAATGAATGTTATATCTTATCATGAAACATAGATGTGAAATGCGATATCGCGTTTTATGAACCATTAGAACTCTATTGCTACGATACGTAGACACCTGCAAACGCTATTTCCTTGAAAGGAAGTGTCGCATTTACATTCATTTGAAGTAAATACGAGGTTTACATGACACTTCGCAATGAATGTTATATCTTATCATGAAACATAGATGTGAAATGCGATATCGCGTTTCAAGAAGCATTAGAACTCTATTGCTACGATACGTAGACATCTGCAAACGCTATTTCCTTGCAAGGAACTGTCGCATTTACACTCTTTTGAAGTGAATACGAGGTTTACATGACACTTCGCAATGAATGTTATATCTTATCATGAAACATAGAAGTGAAATGCGATATCGCGTTTTAAGGAGCATTAGGACTCTATTGCTACGATACGTAGACATCTGCAAACGCTATTTCCTTGCAAGGAAGTGTCGCATTTAAACTCTTTTGAAGTGAATACGAGGTTTACATGACACTTCGCAATGAATGTTATATCTTATCATGAAACATAGATGTGAAATGCGATATCGCGTTTCAAGAAGCATTAGAACTCTATTGCTACGATACGCAGACATCTGCAAACGCTATTTCCTTGCAAGGAACTGTCGCATTTACACTCTTTTGAAGTGAATACGAGGTTTACATGACACTTCGCAATGAATGTTATATCTTATCATGAAACATAGAAGTGAAATGCGATATCGCGTTTTAAGGAGCATTAGGACTCTATTGCTACGATACGTAGACATCTGCAAACGCTATTTCCTTGCAAGGAAGTGTCGCATTTAAACTCTTTTGAAGTGAATACGAGGTTTACATGACACTTCGCAATGAATGTTATATCTTATCATGAAACATAGATGTGAAATGCGATATCGCGTTTCAAGAAGCATTAGAACTCTATTGCTACGATACGTAGACATCTGCAAACGCTATTTCCTTGCAAGGAACTGTCGCATTTACACTCTTTTGAAGTGAATACGAGGTTTACGTAACACTTCGCAATGAATGTTATATCTTATCATGAAACATAGATGTGAAATGCGATATCGCGTTTCAGGAAGCATTAGAACTCTATTGCTACGATACGTAGACATCTGCAAACGCTATTTCCTTGCAAGGAACATTTACACTCTTTTGAAGTGAATACGAGGTTTACATGACACTTCGCAATGAATGTTATATCTTATCATGAAACATAGAAGTGAAATGCGATGTCGCGTTTCAAGAAGCATTAGAACTCTATTGCTACGATACGTAGACATCTGCAAACGCTATTTCCTTGCAAGGAAGTGTCGCATTTACACTCTTTTGAAGTGAATACGAGGTTTACATGACACTTCGCAATGAATGTTATATCTTATCATGAAACATAGATGTGAAATGCGATATCGCGTTTTAAGGAGCATTAGGACTCTATTGCTACGATACGTAGACATCTGCAAACGCTATTTCCTTGCAAGGAAGTGTCGCATTTACACTCTTTTGAAGTGAATACGAGGTTTACATGACACTTCGCAATGAATGTTATATCTTATCATGAAACATAGAAGTGAAATGCGATATCGCGTTTTAAGAAGCATTAGAACTCTATTGCTACGATACGCAGACATCTGCAAACGCTATTTCCTTACAAGGAAGTGTCGCATTTACACCCTTTTGAAGTGAATACGAGGTTTACATGACACTTCGCAATGAATGTTATATCTTATCATGAAACTTAGAAGTGAAATGCGATATCGCGTTTTAGGAAGCATTAGAACTCTATTGCTACGATACGTAGACATCTGCAAACGCTATTTCCTTGCAAGGAACTGTCGCATTTACACTCTTTTGAAGTGAATACGAGGTTTACATGACACTTCGCAATGAATGTTATATCTTATCATGAAACATAGAAGTGAAATGCAATATCGCGTTTTAAGGAGCATTAGGACTCTATTGCTACGATACGTAGACATCTGCAAACGCTATTTCCATGCAAGGAAGTGTCGCATTTACACTCTTTTGAAGTGAATACGAGGTTTACATGACACTTCGCAATGAATGTTATATCTTATCATGAAACATAGATGTGAAATGCGATATCGCGTTTCAAGAAGCATTAGAACTCTATTGTTACGATACGTAGACATCTGCAAACGCTATTTCCTTGCAAGGAACTGTCGCATTTACACTCTTTTGAAGTGAATACGAGGTTTACATGACACTTCGCAATGAATGTTATATCTTATCATGAAACATAGAAGTGAAATGCGATATCGTGTTTTAAGGAGCATTAGGACTCTATTGCTACGATACGTAGACATCTGCAAACGCTATTTCCTTGCAAGGAAGTGTCGCATTTACACTCTTTTGAAGTGAATACGAGGTTTACATGACACTTCGCAATGAATGTTATATCTTATCATGAAACATAGATGTGAAATGCGATATCGCGTTTCAAGAAGCATTAGAACTCTATTGCTACGATACGTAGACATCTGCAAACGCTATTTCCTTGCAAGGAACTGTCGCATTTACACTCTTTTGAAGTGAATACGAGGTTTACATGACACTTCGCAATGAATGTTATATCTTATCATGAAACATAGAAGTGAAATGCGATATCGCGTTTTAAGGAGCATTAGGACTCTATTGCTACGATACGGAGACATCTGCAAACGCTATTTCCTTGCAAGGAAGTGTCGCATTTACACTCTTTTGAAGTGAATACGAGGTTTACATGACACTTCGCAATGAATGTTATATCTTATCATGAAACATAGATGTGAAATGCGATATCGCGTTTTAAGGAGCATTAGGACTCTATTGCTACGATACGTAGACATCTGCAAACGCTATTTCCTTGCAAGGAACCTTTACACTCTTTTGAAGTGAATACGAGGTTTACATGACACTTCGCAATGAATGTTATATCTTATCATGAAACTCAGAAAAGAGATGCGATATCGCGTTTTAAGAAGCATTAGAACTCTATTGCTACGATACGTAGACATCTGCAAACAATATTTCCCTGCAAGGAAGTGTCGCATTTAGACTCTTTTGAAGTGAATACGAGGTTTACATGACACTTCGCAATGAATGTTATATCTTATCATGAAACATAGAAGTGAAATGCGATATCGCGTTTCAAGAAGCATTAGAACTCTATTGCTACGATACGTAGACATCTGCAAACGCTATTTCCTTGCAAGGAACTGTCGCATTTACACTCTTTTGAAGTGAATACGAGGTTTACATGACACTTCGCAATGAATGTTATATCTTATCATGAAACATAGAAGTGAAATGGGATATCGCGTTTTAAGGAGCATTAGGACTCTATTGCTACGATACGTAGACATCTGCAAACGCTATTTCCTTGCAAGGAAGTGTCGCATTTACACTCTTTTGAAGTGATTACGAGGTTTACGTAACACTTCGCAATGAATGTTATATCTTATCATAAAACATAGAAGTGAAATGCGATATCGCATTTTAAGAAGCATTAGAACTCTATTGCTACGATACGTAAACATCTGCAAACGCTATTTCCTTGCAGGGAAGTGTCGCATTTACACCCTTTTGAAGTGAATACGAGGTTTACTTGACACTTCGCAATGAATATTATATCTTATTATGAAACATAGAAATGAGATGCGATATCGCGTTTCAAGAAGAATTAGAACTCTATTGCTACGATACGTTGACATCTGCAAACAATATTTCCTTGAAAGGAAGTGTCGCATTTACATTCATTTGAAGTAAATACGAGGTTTACATGACACTTCGCAATGAATGTTATATCTTATCTTGAAACATAGATGTGAAATGCGATATCGCGTTTCAGGAAGCATTAGAACTCTATTGCTACGATACGTAGACATCTGCAAACGCTATTTCCTTGCAAGGAACCTTTACACTCTTTTGAAGTGAATACGAGGTTTACATGACACTTCGCAATGAATGTTATATCTTATCATGAAACTCAGAAAAGAGATGCGATATCGCGTTTTAAGAAGCATTAGAACTCTATTGCTACGATACGTAGACATCTGCAAACAATATTTCCCTGCAAGGAAGTGTCGCATTTAGACTCTTTTGAAGTGAATACGAGGTTTACATGACACTTCGCAATGAATATTATATCTTATCATGAAACTCTGAAAAGAGATGCGATATCGCGTTTCAAAAAGCATTAGAACTCTATTGCTACGATACGTAGACATCTGCAAACGCTATTTCCTTGCAAGGAAGTGTCGCATTTACACTCTTTTGAAGTGAATACGAGGTTTACATGACACTTCGCAATGAATGTTATATCTTATCATGAAACATAGAAGTGAAATGCGATATCGCGTTTTAAGAAGCATTAGAACTCTATTGCTACGATACGTAGACATCTGCAAACGCTATTTCCTTGCAAGAACGTGTCGCATTTACACTCTTTTGAAGTGAATACGAGGTTTACATGACACTTCGCAATGAATGTTGTATCTTATCATGAAACATAGAAGTGAAATGCGACATCGCGTTTTAAGAAGCATTAGGACTCTATTGCTACGATACGTAGACATCTGCAAACGCCATTTCCTTGCAAGGAAGTGTCGCATTTACACTCTTTTGAAGTGAATACGAGGTTTACATGACACTTCGCAATGAATGTTATATCTTATCATGAAACATAGAAGTGAAATGCGATATCGCGTTTTAAGAAGCATTAGAACTCTATTGCTACGATACGTAGACATCTGCAAACGCTATTTCCTTGCAAGGAAGTGTCGCATTTACACTCTTTTGAAGTGAATACGAGGTTTACATGACACTTCGCAATGAATATTATATCTTATCATGAAACTCAGAAAAGAGATGCGATATCGCGTTTCAAAAAGCATTAGAACTCTATTGCTACGATACGTAGACATCTGCAAACGCTATTTCCTTGAAAGGAAGTGTCGCATTTACATTCAATTTGAAGTAAATACGAGGTTTACATGACACTTCGCAATGAATGTTTTATCTTATCGTGAAACATAGATGTGAAATGCGATATCGCGTTTTATGAAGCATTAGAACTCTATTGCTACGATACGTAGACATCTGCAAACGCTATTTCCTTGCAAGGAAGTGTCGCACTTACACTCTTTTGAAGTGAATACGAGGTTTACATGACACTTCGCAGTGAATATTATATCTTATCATGAAGCTCAGAAAAGAGATGCGAAATCGCGTTTCAAGAAGCATTAGAACTCTATTGCTACGATACGTAGACAACTGCAATCGCTATTTCCTTGAAAGGAAGTGTCGCATTTACATTCATTTGAAGTAAATACGATGTTTACATGACACTTCGCAATGAATGTTATATCTTATCATGAAACATTGAAGTGAAATGCGATATCGCGTTTTAAGAAGCATTAGAACTCTATTGCTACGATACGTAGACATCTGCAAACGCTATTTCCTTGCAAGAAAGTGTCGCATTTACACTCTTTTGAAGTGAATACGAGGTTTACATGACACTTCGCAATGAATATTATATCTTATCATGAAACTCAGAAAAGAGATGCGATATCGCGTTTCAAAAAGCATTAGAACTCTATTGCTACGATACGTAGACATCTGCAAACGCTATTTCCTTGAAAGGAAGTGTCGCATTTACATTCAATTTGAAGTAAATACGAGGTTTACATGACACTTCGCAATGAATGTTATATCTTATCGTGAAACATAGATGTGAAATGCGATATCGCGTTTTATGAAGCATTAGAACTCTATTGCTACGATACGTAGACATCTGCAAACGCTATTTCCTTGCAAGGAAGTGTCGCATTTACACTCTTCTGAAGTGATTACGAGGTTTACATGACACTTCGCAGTGAATATTATATCTTGTCATGAAACTCAGAAAAGAGATGCGAAATCGCGTTTCAAGAAGCATTAGAACTCTATTGCTACGATACGTAGACAACTGCAATCGCTATTTCCTTGAAAGGAAGTGTCGCATTTACATTCATTTGAAGTAAATACGAGGTTTACATGACACTTCGCAATGAATGTTATATCTTATCATGAAACATAGATGTGAAATGCGATATCGCGTTTTATGAACCATTAGAACTCTATTGCTACGATACGTAGACACCTGCAAACGCTATTTCCTTGCAAGGAACTGTCGCATTTACACACTTTTGAAGTGAATACGAGGTTTACATGACACTTCGCAATGAATGTTATATCTTATCATGAAACATAGAAGTGAAATGCGATATCGCGTTTTAAGGAGCATTAGGACTCTATTGCTACGATACGTAGACATCTGCAAACGCTATTTCCTTGCAAGGAAGTGTCGCATTTACACTCTTTTGAAGTGAATACGAGGTTTACATGACACTTCGCAATGAATGTTATATCTTATCATGACACATAGAAGTGAAATGCGATATCGCGTTTTAAGGAGCATTAGAACTCTATTGCTACGATACGTAGACATCTGCAAACGCTATTTCCTTGCAAGGAAGTGTCGCATTTACACTCTTTTGAAGTGAATACGAGGTTTACATGACACTTCGCAATGAATGTTATATCTTATCATGAAACATAGAAGTGAAATGCGATATCGCGTTTTAAGAAGCATTAGAACTCTATTGCTACGAAACGTACACATCTGCAAACGCTATTTCCTTGCAAGGAAGTGTCGCATTTACACACTTTTGAAGTGAATACGAGGTTTACATGACACTTCGCAATGAATGTTATTTCTTATCATGAAACATAGATGTGAAATGCGATATTGCGTTTCAAGAAGCATTAGAACTCTATTGCTACGATACGTAGACACCTGCAAACGCTATTTCCTTGCAAGGAACTGTCGCATTTACACACTTTTGAAGTGAATACGAGGTTTACATGACACTTCGCAATGAATGTTATATCTTATCATGAAACATAGAAGTGAAATGCGATATCGCGTTTTAAGGAGCATTAGGACTCTATTGCTACGATACGTAGACATCTGCAAACGCTATTTCCTTGCAAGGAAGTGTCGCATTTACACTCTTTTGAAGTGAATACGAGGTTTACATGACACTTCGCAATGAATGTTATATCTTATCATGAAACATAGAAGTGAAATGCGATATCGCGTTTTAAGGAGCATTAGAACTCTATTGCTACGATACGTAGACATCTGCAAACGCTATTTCCTTGCAAGGAAGTGTCGCATTTACACTCTTTTGAAGTGAATACGAGGTTTACATGACACTTCGCAATGAATGTTATATCTTATCATGAAACATAGAAGTGAAATGCGATATCGCGTTTTAAGAAGCATTAGAACTCTATTGCTACGAAACGTACACATCTGCAAACGCTATTTCCTTGCAAGGAAGTGTCGCATTTACACACTTTTGAAGTGAATACGAGGTTTACATGACACTTCGCAATGAATGTTATTTCTTATCATGAAACATAGATGTGAAATGCGATATTGCGTTTCAAGAAGCATTAGAACTCTATTGCTACGATACGTAGACATCTGCAAATGCTATTTCCTTGCAAGGAACTGTCGCATTTACACTCTTTTGAAGTGAATACGAGGTTTACATGACACTTCGCAATGAATGTTATTTCTTATCATGAAACATAGATGTGAAATGCGATATCGCGTTTCAAGAAGCATTAGAACTCTATTGCTACGATACGTAGACATCTGCAAATGCTATTTCCTTGCAAGGAACTGTCGCATTTACACTCTTTTGAAGTGAATACGAGGTTTACATGACACGTCGCAATGAATGTTATATCTTATCATGAAACATAGAAGTGAAATGCGATATCGCGTTTTAAGGAGCATTAGAACTCCATTGCTACGATACGTAGACATCTGCAAACGCTATTTCCTTGCAAGGAAGTGTCGCATTTACACTCTTTTGAAGTGAATACGAGGTTTACATGACACTTCGCAATGAATGTTATATCTTATCATGAAACTCAGAAAAGAGATGCGATATCGCGTTTCAAGAAGCATTAGAGCTCTATTGCTACGATACGTAGACATCTGCAAACGCTATTTCCTTGCAAGGAACTGTCGCATTTACACTCTTTTGAAGTGAATACGAGGTTTACATGACACTTCGCAATGAATATTATATCTTATCATGAAACTCAGAAAAGGGATGCGATATCGCGTTTCAAGAAGGATTGGAAATCTATTGCTACGATACGTAGACATCTATAAGCGTTATTTCCTTGAAAGGAAGTGTCGCATTTACATTCATTCGAAGTAAATACGAGGATTACATGACACTTCGCAATGAATGTTATATCTTATCATGAAACATAGAAGTGAAATTCGATATCGCGTTTTAAGAAGCATTAGAACTCTATTGCTACGATACGTACACATCTGCAAACGCTATTTCCTTGCAAGGAAGTGTCGCATTTACACTCTTTTGAAGTGAATACGAGGTTTACATGACACTTCGCAGTGAATATTATATCTTATCATGAAACTCAGAAAAGAGATGCGATATCGCGTTTCAAGAAGGATTGGAACTCTATTGCTACGATACGTAGACATCTATAAGCGCTATTTCCTTGAAAGGAAGTGTCGCATTTACATTCATTCGAAGTAAATACGAGGTTTACATGACACTTCGCAATGAATGTTATTTCTTATCATGAAACATAGATGTGAAATGCGATATCGCGTTTCAAGAAGCATTAGAACTCTATTGCTACGATACGTAGACATCTGCAAACGCTATTTCCTTGCAAGGAACTGTCGCATTTACACTCTTTTGAAGTGAATACGAGGTTTACATGACACTTCGCAATGAATGTTATATCTTATCATGAAACATAGAAGTGAAATGCGATATCGCGTTTTAAGAAGCATTAGGACCCTATTGCTACGATACGTAGACATGAGCAAACGCTATTTCCTTGCAAGGAAGTGTCTCATTTACACTCTTTTGAAGTGAATACGAGGTTTACATAACACTTCGCAATGAATGTTATATCTTATCATAAAACATAGAAGTGAAATGCGATATCGCGTTTTAAGAAGCATTAGAACACTATTGCTACGATACGTAAACATCTGCAAACGCTATTTCCTTGCAGGGAAGTGTCGCATTTACAACCTTTTGAAGTGAATACGAGGTTTACATGACACTTCGCAATGAATATTATATCTTATTATGAAACTCAGAAAAGAGATGCGATATCGCGTTTCAAGAAGCATTAGAGCTCTATTGCTACGAAACGTACACATCTGCAAACGCTATTTCCTTGCAAGGAAGTGTCGCATTTACACTCTTTTGAAGGGAATACGAGGTATACATGACACTTCGCAATGAATATTATATCTTATCATGAAACTCAGAAAAGAGATGCGATATCGCATTTCAAGAAGCATTAGAACTCTATTGCTACGATACGTAGACATCTGCAAACGCCATTTCCTTGAAAGGAAGTGTCGCATTTACATTCCTTTGAAGTAAATACGAGGTTTACATTACACTTCGCAATGAATGTTATATCATATCATGAAACATAGATGTGAAATTCGATATCGCGTTTTATGAAGCATTAGAACTCTATTGCTACGGTACGTAGACATCTGCAAACGCTATTTCCTTGCAAGGAAGTGTCGCATTTACACTCTTTTGATGTGAATACGAGGTTTACATGACTCTTCGCAATGAATATTATATCTTATCATGAAACTCAGAAAAGGGATGCGATTTCGCGTTTTAAGAAGCTTTAGAACTCTATTGCTACGATACGTAGACATCTGCAAACGCTATTTCCTTGCAAGGAAGTGTCGCATTTACACTCTTTTGAAGTGAATACGAGGTTTACATGACACTTCGCAATGAATATTATATCTTATCATGAAACATAGATGTGAAATTCGATATCGCGTTTTATGAAGCATTAGAACTCTATTGCTACGATACGTAGACATCTGCAAACGCTATTTCCTTGCAAGGAAGTATCGCATTTACACTCTTTTGAAGTGAATACGAAGTTTACATGACACTTCGCAATGAATGTTATATCTTATCATGAAACATAGAAGTGAAATGCGATATCGCATTCTATGAAGCATTAGAACTCTATTGCTACGATACGTAAACATCTGCAAACGCTATTTCCTTGCAGGGAAGTGTCGCATTTACAACCTTTTGAAGTGAATACGAGGTTTACATGACACTTCGCAATGAATATTATATCTTATTATGAAACTCAGAAAAGAGATGCGATATCGCGTTTCAAGAAGCATTAGAGCTCTATTGCTACGATACGTAGACATCTGCAAACGCTATTTCCTTGCAAGGAAGTGTCGCATTTACACTCTTTTGAAGGGAATACGAGGTATACATGACACTTCGCAATGAATATTATATCTTATCATGAAACTCAGAAAAGAGATGCGATATCGCGTTTCAAGAAGCATTAGAACTCTATTGCTACGATACGTAGACATCTGCAAACGCCATTTCCTTGAAAGGAAGTGTCGCATTTACATTCCTTTGAAGTAAATACGAGGTTTACATGACACTTCGCAATGAATGTTATATCATATCATGAAACATAAATGTGAAATTCGATATCGCGTTTTATGAAGCATTAGAACTCTATTGCTACGGTACGTAGACATCTGCAAACGCTATTTCCTTGCAAGGAAGTGTCGCATTTACAATCTTTTGATGTGAATACGAGGTTTACATGACTCTTCGCAATGAATATTATATCTTATCATGAAACTCAGAAAAGGGATGCGATTTCGCGTTTTAAGAAGCTTTAGAACTCTATTGCTACGATACGTAGACATCTGCAAACGCTATTTCCTTGCAAGGAAGTGTCGCATTTACACTCTTTTGAAGTGAATACGAGGTTTACATGACACTTCGCAATGAATATTATATCTTATCATGAAACATAGATGTGAAATTCGATATCGCGTTTTATGAAGCATTAGAACTCTATTGCTACGATACGTAGACATCTGCAAACGCTATTTCCTTGCAAGGAAGTATCGCATTTACACTCTTTTGAAGTGAATACGAAGTTTACATGACACTTCGCAATGAATGTTATATCTTATCATGAAACATAGAAGTGAAATGCGATATCGCGTATTAAGAAGAATTAGAACTCTATTGCTACGATACGTAGACATCTGCAAACGCTATTTCCTTGCAAGGAAGTGTCGCATTTACACTCTTTTGAAGTGAATACGAGGTTTACATGACACTTCGCAATGAATATTATATCTTATCATGAAACTCAGGAAAGAGATGCGATGTCGCGTTTCAAGAAGCATTAGAACTCTATTGCTACGATACGTAGACATCTGCAAACGCTATTTCCTTGAAAGGAAGTGTCGCATTTACATTCATTCGATGTAAATACGAGGTACATGACACTTCGCAATGAATGTTATATCTTATCATGAAACATAGAAGTGAAATGCGATATCGCGTTCCAAGAAGCATTAGAACTCTATTGCTACGATACGTAGACAACTGCAAACGCTATTTCCTTGAAAGGAAGTGTCGCATTTACATTCATTTGAAGTAAATACGAGGTTTACATGACACTTCGCAATGAATGTTATATCTTATCATGAAACATAGATGTGAAATGCGATATCGCGTTTTATGAACCATTAGAACTCTATTGCTACGATACGTAGACATCTGCAAACGCTATTTCCTTGCAAGGAAGTGTCGCATTTACATTCATTTGAAGAAAATACGAGGTTTACATAACACTTCGCAATGAATGTTATATCTTATCATGAAACATAGATGTGAAATGCGATATCGCGTTTCAAGAAGCACTAGAACTCTATTGCTACGATACGTAGACATCTGCAAACGCTATTTCCTTGCAAGGAAGTGTCGCATTTACACTCTTTTGAAGTGAATACGAGGTTTACATGACACTTCGCAATGAATGTTATATCTTATCATGAAACATAGAAGTGAAATGCGATATCGCGTTTTAAGAAGCATTAGAACTCTATTGCTACGATACGTAGACATCTGCAAACGCTATTTCCTTGCAAGAACGTGTCGCATTTACACTCTTTTGAAGTGAATACGAGGTTTACATGACACTTCGCAATGAATGTTGTATCTTATCATGAAACATAGAAGTGAAATGCGACATCGCGTTTTAAGAAGCATTAGGACTCTATTGCTACGATACGTAGACATCTGCAAACGCCATTTCCTTGCAAGGAAGTGTCGCATTTACACTCTTTTGAAGTGAATACGAGGTTTACATGACACTTCGCAATGAATGTTATATCTTATCATGAAACATAGAAGTGAAATGCGATATCGCGTTTTAAGAAGCATTAGAACTCTATTGCTACGATACGTAGACATCTGCAAACGCTATTTCCTTGCAAGGAAGTGTCGCATTTACACTCTTTTGAAGTGAATACGAGGTTTACATGACACTTCGCAATGAATATTATATCTTATCATGAAGCTCAGAAAAGAGATGCGAAATCGCGTTTCAAGAAGCATTAGAACTCTATTGCTACGATACGTAGACAACTGCAATCGCTATTTCCTTGAAAGGAAGTGTCGCATTTACATTCATTTGAAGTAAATACGATGTTTACATGACACTTCGCAATGAATGTTATATCTTATCATGAAACATTGAAGTGAAATGCGATATCGCGTTTTAAGAAGCATTAGAACTCTATTGCTACGATACGTAGACATCTGCAAACGCTATTTCCTTGCAAGAAAGTGTCGCATTTACACTCTTTTGAAGTGAATACGAGGTTTACATGACACTTCGCAATGAATATTATATCTTATCATGAAACTCAGAAAAGAGATGCGATATCGCGTTTCAAAAAGCATTAGAACTCTATTGCTACGATACGTAGACATCTGCAAACGCTATTTCCTTGAAAGGAAGTGTCGCATTTACATTCAATTTGAAGTAAATACGAGGTTTACATGACACTTCGCAATGAATGTTATATCTTATCGTGAAACATAGATGTGAAATGCGATATCGCGTTTTATGAAGCATTAGAACTCTATTGCTACGATACGTAGACATCTGCAAACGCTATTTCCTTGCAAGGAAGTGTCGCATTTACACTCTTCTGAAGTGATTACGAGGTTTACATGACACTTCGCAGTGAATATTATATCTTGTCATGAAACTCAGAAAAGAGATGCGAAATCGCGTTTCAAGAAGCATTAGAACTCTATTGCTACGGTACGTAGACAACTGCAATCGCTATTTCCTTGAAAGGAAGTGTCGCATTTACATTCATTTGAAGTAAATACGAGGTTTACATGACACTTCGCAATGAATGTTATATCTTATCATGAAACATAGATGTGAAATGCGATATCGCGTTTTATGAACCATTAGAACTCTATTGCTACGATACGTAGACACCTGCAAACGCTATTTCCTTGCAAGGAACTGTCGCATTTACACACTTTTGAAGTGAATACGAGGTTTACATGACACTTCGCAATGAATGTTATATCTTATCATGAAACATAGAAGTGAAATGCGATATCGCGTTTTAAGGAGCATTAGGACTCTATTGCTACGATACGTAGACATCTGCAAACGCTATTTCCTTGCAAGGAAGTGTCGCATTTACACTCTTTTGAAGTGAATACGAGGTTTACATGACACTTCGCAATGAATGTTATATCTTATCATGACACATAGAAGTGAAATGCGATATCGCGTTTTAAGGAGCATTAGAACTCTATTGCTACGATACGTAGACATCTGCAAACGCTATTTCCTTGCAAGGAAGTGTCGCATTTACACTCTTTTGAAGTGAATACGAGGTTTACATGACACTTCGCAATGAATGTTATATCTTATCATGAAACATAGAAGTGAAATGCGATATCGCGTTTTAAGAAGCATTAGAACTCTATTGCTACGAAACGTACACATCTGCAAACGCTATTTCCTTGCAAGGAAGTGTCGCATTTACACACTTTTGAAGTGAATACGAGGTTTACATGACACTTCGCAATGAATGTTATTTCTTATCATGAAACATAGATGTGAAATGCGATATTGCGTTTCAAGAAGCATTAGAACTCTATTGCTACGATACGTAGACACCTGCAAACGCTATTTCCTTGCAAGGAACTGTCGCATTTACACACTTTGAAGTGAATACGAGGTTTACATGACACTTCGCAATGAATGTTATATCTTATCATGAAACATAGAAGTGAAATGCGATATCGCGTTTTAAGGAGCATTAGGACTCTATTGCTACGATACGTAGACATCTGCAAACGCTATTTCCTTGCAAGGAAGTGTCGCATTTACACTCTTTTGAAGTGAATACGAGGTTTACATGACACTTCGCAATGAATGTTATATCTTATCATGAAACATAGAAGTGAAATGCGATATCGCGTTTTAAGGAGCATTAGAACTCTATTGCTACGATACGTAGACATCTGCAAACGCTATTTCCTTGCAAGGAAGTGTCGCATTTACACTCTTTTGAAGTGAATACGAGGTTTACATGACACTTCGCAATGAATGTTATATCTTATCATGAAACATAGAAGTGAAATGCGATATCGCGTTTTAAGAAGCATTAGAACTCTATTGCTACGAAACGTACACATCTGCAAACGCTATTTCCTTGCAAGGAAGTGTCGCATTTACACACTTTTGAAGTGAATACGAGGTTTACATGACACTTCGCAATGAATGTTATTTCTTATCATGAAACATAGATGTGAAATGCGATATTGCGTTTCAAGAAGCATTAGAACTCTATTGCTACGATACGTAGACATCTGCAAATGCTATTTCCTTGCAAGGAACTGTCGCATTTACACTCTTTTGAAGTGAATACGAGGTTTACATGACACTTCGCAATGAATGTTATTTCTTATCATGAAACATAGATGTGAAATGCGATATCGCGTTTCAAGAAGCATTAGAACTCTATTGCTACGATACGTAGACATCTGCAAATGCTATTTCCTTGCAAGGAACTGTCGCATTTACACTCTTTTGAAGTGAATACGAGGTTTACATGACACGTCGCAATGAATGTTATATCTTATCATGAAACATAGAAGTGAAATGCGATATCGCGTTTTAAGGAGCATTAGAACTCCATTGCTACGATACGTAGACATCTGCAAACGCTATTTCCTTGCAAGGAAGTGTCGCATTTACACTCTTTTGAAGTGAATACGAGGTTTACATGACACTTCGCAATGAATGTTATATCTTATCATGAAACTCAGAAAAGAGATGCGATATCGCGTTTCAAGAAGCATTAGAGCTCTATTGCTACGATACGTAGACATCTGCAAACGCTATTTCCTTGCAAGGAACTGTCGCATTTACACTCTTTTGAAGTGAATACGAGGTTTACATGACACTTCGCAATGAATATTATATCTTATCATGAAACTCAGAAAAGGGATGCGATATCGCGTTTCAAGAAGTATTGGAAATCTATTGCTACGATACGTAGACATCTATAAGCGTTATTTCCTTGAAAGGAAGTGTCGCATTTACATTCATTCGAAGTAAATACGAGGATTACATGACACTTCGCAATGAATGTTATATCTTATCATGAAACATAGAAGTGAAATTCGATATCGCGTTTTAAGAAGCATTAGAACTCTATTGCTACGATACGTACACATCTGCAAACGCTATTTCCTTGCAAGGAAGTGTCGCATTTACACTCTTTTGAAGTGAATACGAGGTTTACATGACACTTCGCAGTGAATATTATATCTTATCATGAAACTCAGAAAAGAGATGCGATATCGCGTTTCAAGAAGGATTGGAACTCTATTGCTACGATACGTAGACATCTATAAGCGCTATTTCCTTGAAAGGAAGTGTCGCATTTACATTCATTCGAAGTAAATACGAGGTTTACATGACACTTCGCAATGAATGTTATTTCTTATCATGAAACATAGATGTGAAATGCGATATCGCGTTTCAAGAAGCATTAGAACTCTATTGCTACGATACGTAGACATCTGCAAACGCTATTTCCTTGCAAGGAACTGTCGCATTTACACTCTTTTGAAGTGAATACGAGGTTTACATGACACTTCGCAATGAATGTTATATCTTATCATGAAACATAGAAGTGAAATGCGATATCGCGTTTTAAGAAGCATTAGGACCCTATTGCTACGATACGTAGACATGAGCAAACGCTATTTCCTTGCAAGGAAGTGTCTCATTTACACTCTTTTGAAGTGAATACGAGGTTTACGTAACACTTCGCAATGAATGTTATATCTTATCATAAAACATAGAAGTGAAATGCGATATCGCGTTTTAAGAAGCATTAGAACTCTATTGCTACGATACGTAAACATCTGCAAACGCTATTTCCTTGCAGGGAAGTGTCGCATTTACAACCTTTTGAAGTGAATACGAGGTTTACATGACACTTCGCAATGAATATTATATCTTATTATGAAACTCAGAAAAGAGATGCGATATCGCGTTTCAAGAAGCATTAGAGCTCTATTGCTACGAAACGTACACATCTGCAAACGCTATTTCCTTGCAAGGAAGTGTCGCATTTACACTCTTTTGAAGGGAA